>NW_021604616.1:7657336-7670254 GCF_004785775.1 Grammomys surdaster | reverse complement strand
CATTCACAAACACACACTCACACACAGGCACACACAGACACACACACACTCACACACAGGTACACAGACACACACACACTCTCACATAAATTTTAGATACCATATACAAGGGAAGACATGGCATTTGTTTGTCTGCAGCTGGCTGGTTTTGTTTGCCTGAGTCTTCTCTAGTTCATCTTTTCTGTAAATTCCATAATTATATATTTTATGACTAAAACAATTTTTGTTCACATTTTATTTATTTCTTTGTACCTCATTGTATTCATTCACTCATCTGTTACTCAACATCTAACATTTATCCCTTATCTCTCCCCTCTCTCCCTCTCCTCTCCCTCTCTCCCTCTCATCTCCCTCTCTCCCTCTCTCCCTCTCCCTCCCTCCATAACAAATACGAATATGGATATAGTAACATCCCTGTGGTGTGTACCCAGAAGTGATATAGATGGTTCAAACAGTACATAATGGCTGTTTAGATAATGGCTTCAACAAAGACTGCATCTAAACCTTTCTCTTTCCCTCCACTCTCACCAACCATTTGTAGCCTTCATTTTCTTGAATATGACCATTCAGAGTCAGGTGAGGTAGGATGTCTGAGGGGGCTGAACACTTTTTTCAGATAAGGCATTGACCTTACCTGGAAACCCTCTGTGTGTTCTTCAAAACGATAAATAATTCTCTAAGAGATAATTTTCATGCTGTGTAATATGTGGTCACGTAATTTCACAGATCATTTTACCTTACTAAATTGGTAAAATATAATTTGACATTTTAAAACAGACCCAGCATTTCATTTCTAGATACGTTATGATGGTGTTACATGAATGAATTATTTAGAACAGATTTCTTTGCTGTTCTAAATCATAGTTTTATTATTGAAAGAATATTTGCAATTGGTATAATTGATTTTTTATATATAGCAAGTTGACTACAAAGCAATATTTTTGTGAACTCTGTCAATAAAGTGTAATATAAACTGTAATGAGAAAATAAAGGTATGGAGACCTTAAATTGACATCCATATATTTTAGGTTGGCATGTTCTTAGTAGCTAATTTTATAGCTAGCATTTACTAAAACATGGTGATTTATTATATTTCTCATGTAATATTCCTGTAGCTGTCTCTATAAACATGGCAAAATGGACCTCACCTATAAAACCTATTTTATCTGATTATTGCTGCCAGTTTACAGCAGTACCATGTGGTTCTGCAGAAGCAGAACAGGTCTTATGTTCTTGTAGCACTCAAGCTGTCTTCCGCTGATATGTACTGCCAAATGTCCTGGCTTGTAGCTCATTCATAATGGCCCTATTGACTGATACTGAATGATTGGCAAAGTCTTTTTGAGATGTTTGTCTCTGTGAACTTGGATGTGTTACTAGCTGGAGTCTATTATTTTTTACTGTTCTAAAAGTTGCATGTTAACATAACTTTTACTTTTCTTCCTTCTTTCCTTTTTTTGTTTTTCACTTCCCTTCCTCCCTGTCTCCATGCCTTCCTCAAATCATGTTTTCTGGTCATTAAAATTGTGGGCTTATTGTTTAACTCATGTTGGTTTGGCTTTGGTGTTTAAAATAACAAATATGGAAGTAAAACCAACTTTTAAGAAATGTTTCGATGATTTTGTATTCTGTCTGAGTACTTTTCCCATGTGTGTAGATGTACACTTGAGAGGCCAGAAGAAGGCCCCAGATCCCCTAGAACTCCCGTTAGAGATGGATGTGGACTACCATGTAGATGCTGGAGACTGAAGTCTGGTTCTCTTCCAGAACAGTCAGTGCTCTTATCCATTGAGTCACCCCTTTGAGACCAAAGCAACTTCTGATAATGTAGTTCAGACACTTTGCTGCTATAAATGGTGATTTTTAATACTGATTTGTTCAGTTTTATAACATCCTTTTAATTAAAGGAACCCATAAGGAAAAATAATAGGCATGGAATTGTAACTCCTACATATATAGTGAGAACGTGTATGGACTATACTCGAGAGATTTTGAACAACAAAATGTGCAATTTCTCCTGTGTTGAAAAGGCTTAGTCCATGTCTGTTATATATATATATATATATGTATAAAGAAATGCTTTAAAATAAAAAAAATCTGCATGACAGAAACCTTATTAACTTAAAAATTGTGAACCATTCCGAGCCCTGAAATCATGGTATTATTTCATATGATTAGTACTAAACAAAATAATAATATGCTCCAATTAAAATTGCAGTGTACGATTGATTTTGGAAGTTGTCATAATTATCAGGCATGAAACTGTCATGTCCAGGACCAGTTCTTATTGAATCTTGGTATATATCAGAATTTCAAGTATTTTAGAAAAGACATGAAATAGTATTTGATAAACTTAGAGTTATCATATGTAAAGCATATAAAACATTTTTTACTAGAAGGCAATTCACAATCAGAGTTTATGAATGGAAACAGAATATATTGCTAACACACCTTTGATCTGGTAATGATTCTTGCTTGTTAAGGTTAACAGTAGATTTCTCCTGGACTCCATAGTGGTACTATATATTTTATTGGGGCTCATGTTAGAGAGGTACCAACATGAAGAGCAAACAAGCTCTCTAAAATTGCTTCTTCTTATTTTCTCACTGCATATTTCCCCTAACTTACTTTTCTATCATGATTGTGTATGTGTGTGTGTGTGTGTGTGTGTGTGTGTGTGTGTTGACTTCTGAAGTGAATGCTGTGTGTCTTGCTCAATAGCACTCTACTTATCAAGGTAGAGTCTTTTTGCTGTACCCAGAGCTTCCTAATTCCTCTAATGTTTCTGCAGCATATCCAGAGGATTTCAGCTCTGCTTTTCAAATGTTGCAATTAGAGGAAGTCACCACACCTGCCCTGTTTTTACTTGCTTTTCCAGCATCTGAACTCTGGCCCTCATGCTTGGATGAGAAGCACTTTCTCCAGAGAGCCATCTCCCTAGCCTTTCATTTACATTTTCACAATTAAATGTTGTTTGGCGCTTTCAACACAATAAATATTGTTTCATTGTTTAAGACTTTATGTCTTCAATTTTATATTTGATTACCTTATTTATGTAAACATTTGTTTGCTTTAGGAGCAAGGATATGCTACTGAGGTAAATATAGTTCATTATTTTTTTATGTCAGTCTTGGTTGTATTTACATGCATACAAATGAAATTAAACTGTCTCCCCAGGAACTTATAGAGGGTGCATTTCAATCCACAAGTTAATGCAAATCATAAGGTTACATCACTGGAGTATAATTTGAAAGCTTGGAAGAAGGGAGAATAAGTAGTCAGGGTAGAGGGGGCCTGACTCTGGGCCTTGCATTATTCATGAAAGTTGGATTTTACCATTACATTCTGAGGTATTGAGCTCCTTCCTCATTTGTGTGGCTGCACTGTAAAGGTCAGTGCATGTCTAGGTCAGTCTGCCATGTGGGCAGAAAGATGATTTTGCTGCATCTTTATTTTGAGGAGATGCACTGTGCTTTCTCATTGCCTCCTACATTTCTTGTGTTCATTGCTACTTTAGCTGGAACACTTACAAGGTGAGAGCAATCACATTTCATTCTCTAAGGTGTTCTCAATTGAAACATGCATTAAACAAATCGTTCCCCAAAGAAAAAGAATGCCCTTCCAATTAAACTGAGACTTTTGATAAACTAGAATAACATCCTCATTGCAATGATATTACAATGTGAATTATAGAGAAATACTTGTATTTCTTGAAACATGGTACTGCTTTATGGCATAAAGAGAGCTGATCAATAGAAAGACTTGAACAAAAATTTCAGAGGTGCATTTCAGATGGAAACAGATGTTCCTGCAGGATGTCATAGATTGAAGGCTATGTTTCTCCCAATAGCAAATTAGAAAGAGGAATGTCAGAATATTAGACCTAACAGTAGGATGCTTGGGCTCTCTGTCTCTATAGCTCTACTCTCTTTGTTTAATTGCTGTCAGTAACTTTGAGTGTGATACAAAAGAATGTGAGAACACTTTAATAGTGTTCCATATACTCACAGCCCTATAAACACAACCATCACTTTAATTCTAAATGGAATGAAAGAAAAAAAATACAGATATTCTCATGATATGCCATGCTTTTAATAGACAAAATGGACAAATGCCTGGCCTTTCAGCATCTTCCCACACTATCAAAATGACAGCTGAATGTTCTGTGAGAGTGTAACAAGAAATCATTTTAGCATCTATCAGTTATTTGTAATCTCAGTTCTTGCTGTGCGAGTGCGTGCATGAACACACATACACACACATACACACACATTTTGTTAATTAAAGCTGAAAAACTCCACAGACAAAATGAAGTTCCCAGAACTTGAATTTTAATAAATGCAAATGAGACCAAAGTGAGACTAGTCAGGCAAGGCTCCAAAGTGGAATACTTGTCTTGTGTTTACCTTGCAATTCGTTAGATACTGCTCAGCTGAAAGAGAAGCTTCAGGAGTGAAGATAAAAAGGAAAAGACTGCATTTGAAATAATGCAGAAATAAAGTTTCAAGAACATGAATTACCAACCTTCCTCCATATTCCTATTTAGAATTTGGGTATGGGGAATATATTTTCTCATGATGGCAGACACAAGAGGTTGGCAGCCTTAGTGACTCTTTTCCATTCTTTTTGCCTCTACAAACATAATACTTCATCGTTCTCTTAATAATTCTTAACATCTCCTAAAAATATACTATATGATTTATACTATCAAAATATGAAGGTAATTCATGTCCATGTTATCTTTCTCATTAGGTGAAAAATATGTTTCAAAGCTTCAATCAAAATGTTCCTGAACGATTAACAGACATCTTTTATAGTAGCAAAGTAAACCTGGTTGTTGGATGTGTTGTTCCTTAGAAAACATGTTAGAAATCTCACAAAAAAAGAAACGAAAAGGAAAAAAAAAAGACAACATGACTCCTTATTTACCACTGGCATAAAATGTAACCATACTGCTCATGTTTCTGACTCTCTGCTCTATAAAATTAGTAAAGGCAACTGTTTATTTGATATGGATGTGAATGTCAGATCTCCAGCACTTAGCATACAGTGTTGCATACAGCAAGTGGTCAAAATATTTATGTTTCGTCTGTGATTTGAATAGAAGTTATACATGTCTTTTCAAAATGGCCTTTACTTACCTAAATTAGTGGACTAAATGCTAGCATAAATAGATTTTCCTTCTTATTTTGTGAATAAAACTTTATGGTAAATTGTGTCCCGAAGTTAATTCTTACTAAGTGTACATATTGGTGGGACTCAACTTGATTTTCCATTCATTTATCAATGCACATCACTCATATCCATGCAGTCTTCGTCTCCATTTCCCCCAATATGTCATACTTCTCAGTGCACACAAATAGCTATTGTGTTTAGGTTATTTTCATTTCTTGTTTCTATTTGTGTGTGAGAGAACATGTACTAACTTTCCTGTGTCTTCACTTAGTTTCCCCAGATGACATGCATTTTCCCCTATTTCATGCAAGTTGCTACAAATGACAGAATGTAATACTTAATTTACCCTGTTACATATAATGCATATATATCCATTTATATAAAGTCTACATATGTGTAGTATGTGAACAGGATTAGAATAGCTGGATTTTACAGTAGTTCTATATTAAATCTTTTGGGAAGCCTCCATAATGCTTTCCACAGTGGATGCAGTAATTCACGTTCGCACCACTGGTGAATAAGAACGTGTTACGTTAGAAATTAGATGAAAGAACTTGAAAACATTTATGGGGGATGCAAGATCTGTTTTCATACACAAAGTAGATGACCAATCTTTTTGTGCATGAGGACTGAGAAGGTCAATTTCATCAAACAAGAATTGTCCAGAATGACGTAAACCCTCATGGTCATGTAAATAATTTCAAAACTATTAGAGAAAAAACTAACAGCTTTACTCAAACGAGAACATGTGATTCCTCCTTTCAATTATATAGACAACTTGGCATTAACAATCATAATGAGCCAATCAATATGTTTCCTGAAATGTTCCATGAGTTTTCTAACAAAATAAATATATGGGAATGTAGACTGGAAAGACTAACCTTAGGAAGAATTAACTGGTTGGCTTGCAGTGTTTTAAAAAGATATTTTGTTGAAGAATATGTAAAAGGTCGCATTCTTGGTGAATAGTTGTTTTCCACTATTTAGTCTTCACTAAGCACAATGTGCATCTCTTTCTTTCTTTCTTCCTTTCTTCCTTTCTTTCTTCCTTTCTTCCTTTCTTTCTTTCTTTCTTTCTTTCTTTCTTTCTTTCTTTCTTTCTTTCTTTTCCTTCCTTCCTTCCTTCCTTCCTTCCTTCCTTCCTTCCTTCCTTCCTTCCTTCCTTCCTTTCTTTCTTTCTTTCTTTCTCTCTTTCTTTCCTTTATATTATTATTATTTTATTTACTTACAATTCATCCTTTGCCCCCCTCCTGGTCCCCCTCCCACAGTTTCTCCTCTCTTTACCCCTCCCCTGTCTCCAAGAGGATGTTCCTGCCCCAACAGGACTCCTCCCTCCATCGGGCCACAAGTCTCTCTAGGATTCGTTGTGTCTTTTCTCACAGAGGCCAGACCAGCCAGTTCTCTGCCATATATCAGCTGGGTGCTGTGGCCCAATTCCTGGATGCTGCCTGGGTGGTGGCTCAGTGTCTGGGAGCTTCCAGGGGTCTGGATTAGTTGAGACTGCTGGTCTTCCTATGATGCCACTCTCCCTTTCAGTTTCTTCAATGCTTCTCCTAATTCAGCCATAGGGGTCCATGGCTTCAGTCCAATGGTTGGGTATAAGTATCTGTGTCTGTCTCAGTCAGCTGCTGATTGGGCCTCTCAGAAGACAGCCATGCTAGGCTCCTGTTTGTAAGCATATCATAGCATCAGTAACAGCATCAGGCCTTGGTCCCCCTAACCCCCAATGGAATGGATACCCAGTTGGGCTGTTTCTGGACAACATTTTTTTTCAGTCTCTTCTCTATTTTTGTTCTTGCAGTTCTTTTAGATAGGAATGATTCTGGGTCAGAGGTTTTGAATGTTGTTTGGTAACCTCATCCCTTCACTGAAGGCCCTATCTACTGGAGGTAGACTGTTTGAGTTCCCTCTCCACATGCACTGTTGGGCATTTCGGTGAAGGTCACCCTAGTTGAGTCCTGAGAATCTCTCACCTCCCATGTCTCTGATACTTTCTAGAGGGTCTCCCCACCTCCCATGCCCCAAGGATGCATATTTTCATTCATTCTGCTTGCCCTCTGGGCTTCTCATCTCTCTGCCCACCCAACAGGATTAATCCTGTTCCCCTTATCCCCTGACCCTTCTCTTTCCCACCTTGGTCCCCCCCTTCCTCTGTCTTCCATGATTGTTTTCTTCCCTGAAAAGGACATGCCTGGTTTGTACTCACTAATAATTGTATATTAGCCCAAAAGTACAGACTACCTAGGATACAAGCCACAGACCCTAAGAATTTAACAAGCAGAGAGGCCTAAGTGAGGATGTGCATTTCTTTCTTTCATCCTGCTCATAGGTGCAAACTAATTTCACCTTCAAAGTGGGGTGAGAAACAAAGAACATTATCCATTAGAAACATGTGTAAATGTAAGATGGTTGTTATATCCTTTTGTTACCATGTGTTAATTTGGAGGCAAAGTATGATTCTGTGTATGCTGCTTTGTGTGCTTTATAAATAGACCATGATAGGCTCTGAACTGCCCACACTGTTCTGAGCTTTGAGCAAATTCTGCTGACTTGATGATCTAACATAAGCTCCAATGTGAGTCATAAAAACACAAGGCTGAGAACCTCTGTTTGCAGCTTTGTTTGTCAAGCAGGTAAAATGAATTCCCTGTCAGACACAAACCCATCCCATTCAATCACTGGGAAGACAGTTGGATAGTCCTCTTGACCCAAAACAGACAAATGCAGCCATTCTTTTCTAAGGAAATTATATTTTATTATTTTAAAGCCTCAAGTGAAGCAACAAGCATTCATTTATATGTTAGTCATCTGTCAGAAAGTGATAACAGCATGATGTAGGTAAAATATTGAATCAGATGTTCACAGCTATCAAAATTGGTCTCATAAATTTGGACAGTTAATCTGTAAAGAGAATTTCTAAGGAACATTTCTGGTAATATAGAAATCAAATATCTTACAACACTCTATTTGCATATAGGTCCTATCACTATATAGTTCATATTACAGAATTTAAAATTTACTTTGTATAGTACTATTATGCCTGTCTACTTGATTCCCTCACTGTTTGATAACCTGAAGCTTGCATAAAACTTTAGGATTGAATTCAATTGTGCCATGCTTGTGTTTTTAAAGTATCTTAAATTCTATAGTCAATAGATATCTGGTACTTCTCAGTACCTGGTCATAGTATTCTTAGTATTAATGAAACAGAATGTTGTAATGACAGGATGAGGATCTTTCAAAATTCCCCTTGCAGGACCAAGCTGATTAATGCTTTGGGAAGATGATGACTGAGAGACTATTCACATCACAGCTAAGCATTGAGACTGAAACAATAAATAACAGGCAGCAACACATCTCTGACCCCTGTAGATAGAATAATGGGGAACACAGCAGGCAAATAAGGCTGAACCATGGGGAGCACAGAGAAGATACTTCAATAACAGAAAGGAGGCTGACCCTTAGGGTGATAAGTCAGAGCTTCAGAATTCAAAGACAGATTGCAGGCGGATACTAGAAATGAAGACTGAACTTGCTTTGTAGTATCTAAATACCTTAAATATGTACTCCTAGACATTTGTGGGCATGTCCATGTTTACAGCTAAAATACTAAGTTACATCATCATTTATTATATACTTCATCCCTAAATTCATCAAGTAACTATTTTTTAAACACTAATGGGAGTTGCTTTCAAAATCCTGGAATACCTATTTCAGTAGTATAGCCATATTTACCCTATAGGGTAAGTGAACGCATGCAGATAAGGTAGTTGTAACATTTCAGCAGGTGGGAAACAAATTTATGTAACTTTAAAAAAAAATCTGTTTATTGGGTGGATTTTCAGTAAAATACTAAAAATATACTATTGAATTATTCAAATATTTAAGAGAAAGAACAGCAATGCCTTGAGTTGTGTTTTATTAGTAACAATGCACTGGGAGGGGCTGAAGAGTTAGTTCTGTGGTTAACAGCACTTTCTGCTATTGCAAAAGTCCTTGGCTCAGGTCTTAGTCTACATAGCACCTCAAAACTTCCTTTAACTCCAATTCCAGGGGATCAGATGCTTTCTGCTGGCCTCTGTGTACACCAGACACATATGTGTTACACATCCATGCATACAAAACACTTGCCAACCAAGCATGAAGACCTGAGTTCAGTCCCCAGCATCCATGTAGAAAACATGCCTTGTCTGGTGGCATATATTTGAAATCACAGTGCAAGGGAGGTAGAGGCAGATACATCTAAAGAAGCTTCTGGGGAGCCAAATAACCGAATTGTAAAACTTCATGTTTAATGAGATTTTGTCTTAGAAATTAAAGTAATAAAGAGTAAAGCCAAATACCTGCAGTGCACTTGAAGTCTCCATATACATGTACACATATATGAACATACACAGAGAGAAGGAAAAGAGGGAGAGGGGCAGGAGGAGGAAGAAGAAGAAGAGGAAGAAGAAATGAAGGAATTAAATTTTATCAGTGACTATTTTTTGTGAGTTGTAAGTGAACTTATTGACAATCAAGCTGTTTCTACTTCCATCCTATCCAGACAATTAGAAAGTGTGAGTATCTGTGGATGAAAGAAAACCTTCCAGAAGTAGTAACAGGGTAGGTGGAAGGATGTCAGTGGGAGGAGAAAACTACAACACAGTACAAAGACACATATGCATGAAAATGCCAAAATAACCACAATTCTGTATCCTAACCTAAAAATTATATTTAAGATACTATGAAATGTGTTATACATTTATGTAGGCAGTACTATGGGTATAGCAGGTAGAAGGTAAAGCAAGATTAAGGAAAGCTGGGTTTGGTATCCAGTTTTTTATCAGGACAGTCTTGTTACGAGTTTCACTAGTCTCTCTTGACTTTCATATTTGCAATTCCTTTTCATTCTGACACATCTCTCTAGCTCATTTCCATCATCTTCATATCTGTCCTGCACAACAAGGCTAAACCTTGCAAGATGCTGTTGTTGAGTTTTGTGCTTAAAATTTACTCTGTGTTTCTTTGTGTGTACTTCAATAGCTTTAAGGCTCTGTAGGAAACTGTAAACTTGTTATGTAAGGATGCTTTGGAAGGTGTATTTGAGTGAACAGATTCTGTTTCTTTAGGACCAGTAAAGTTTACAGGGGAGCAGATTCTAGGGTTCCAGGGAAACACAATGTGATGAGCAACTGTCCAATACCCATGGCTTTTGCAAACTGAGATAAAGCTGTTGGAAGAGTCTGGTTGATACTCTGCAGGGAAAAAGCCGTGTTGCTAAATTGGAATTTTGTTCTGCAAACATTAGTAGGCAGGATGAAGGAATGCATTAGTTAGTGATATGATTTACTGCTGATGGAAACGTAGGTCTACCTGACTCATGAGATTAGCATGTTCAAGACACAAGAACCGACTTGTGCTCAGTCAAAGCCAGTATATGGGGGACATTAGAAACCAGACTCCCATTTTCTTTTCTGTCTTGACCGTTCTTGCCTCTATGACCATCTGAATGGAAAAAACCTCTGTAATAAATGAGGTCATGTGAGCTGTTGAACCAAACACAAGACATTTAAGTTTCTTGGCTAAAGGCTATGTGTGAGCAGATGCTATTAACTGACATTAGGCAATGTACACCCTTGGCTACACACTTTTTTCTAATGAATTTGTGTACCCTTCATTCATATATGGTTTGCCACCTAATAACCTTGAGACTGTGTTCCAGGGGCACCAACTCACATTAAATTTTGCTAAATGGCACAGGTTTCTTGTTAGTTTAGCAAATCACTCATATCTAGACTTTCCTTATAGCTCAGGGACAGTTAGAATCTGTGACTACAATCTGCAGTCATACATCAACTGTTTCCTTTGAGCCTAAGCTACCCCAGAAATGCAGGGGTATAGAAACAATGGGATTTTTTTTAACCTCAATGCTGAGATAATTCTGTTATGTGGAAAAGTTCCATATTATACCAGCCAATAAATAGGACAACATATTTTGACTAATGAGATATTAGTCTCTTACTTGGACAATATAATGTTAAATTTGCTACATCAGGGTTAGTTCATACTCAGGAATGAGATCTTGCCCCATGCCCCACCTCCCCACACCAAGTGTGTCCTGCCTCTCTGATGCTTCCTAGATCTGGGGCTTTAAGTTTGGGATAGCAAGTAGAAGAAACAAATAGGGTAATAAAGAATCAAAAATAAGTTGTATAGCTAATGACTCTTCAGAGAACAGACATGTCCTAGCAAATCCATGTCTGTTTATGGCCTCCATCCATTACTTGCTGGACAGACTGACCAAGTGATGACCTATAGGGCAGTTCAGGGCAGTGCATAAGGGAGAATGAAGAACACTGTGTCCTGTTCTTTGTTCAAGCCTGAATTCTTCAATAGCTTGGCTTTGGTTATCAGCTTTCACAAACATCAAAGGTGGAATGTGATCTTTCATCTCTTGTCTTCTTGTCTTTCAGTCACTCCACAAACTCTGAGCTTGCCTGTTTCATTTTCATGAACTGTTACCAGTTTCATCCAATCCCTTTGCCCTTAACAACTAGAACTATATTTTAAACCAAATAAAATGTAACTGTCTATGCTCAAAGGGAGCCAAATAATTCTAGGTACCGACACTATGAACACAGAGCTCTGTATTTTATATAGGTCTGTGAAGAGTACACGAGATCAGTAAATGTGAAAAGTGAAAGGCATCTCCTATTCCCCAAAGAGCAGAGTGTCACCCATGGGCCCTGGGCACGAGAAAAAACGGTATGTGCAGCAGTTTTAGAGTATCAGAACAAATCCTATTATGAGGGCTTCAAGAAGACCAGCGAAAAGTTGGTAATTTAGAGTCATCCAGGACTGTGACAATGTGCTTTCTTGCCTGCCTGTTTATGGAAACTCACACTGATTTCCTTGCTGCTAAAGGGGACATTCAATAACCAGAAAATGGGTCAAGCTTTAAATCTCATGTTTGTCATCCTGAGAAGTGACCCTGATAAATTGCTATCTTGGTAATAGACAGACTGACAGTTTACCAGCCATATCAGGTAAACATAATGCTGCCCATGTTCCCAGTTGCATACTTGTCCCTAAGATGAGTCCCATGAGGGTGGAAGCCAATTTCTGTAATGGCTGATAAATGGGTATGACTGTGTGTTATCTATACCTCTAACAGTCTCAGGGGAATGTGATGTAGATTTCATGAATACTGCAGAAGCTGAGACAGAAGGACTGTGAATTTAGGGCCAGTATGGGCTGCAGGTTCAGACCAAGACTAGCAACTCAGTGAAAACACGTCTCCAGCTAAATAGTCAAGACATCATTGGAGGTAGAGTAAGAGCCATGTAAAGTGCTTGCTTCACATGTAAGAACCTCGCAGGTTCAATCACAGGTAATGTAAAAATGAACAGATCTAACATTAAATTTGAGTATATGCTTGAAGTAATTTTCAGTATTTTTATAAATGATAACAGATTTTATGTTACAATTAAAAATCAAATCTGAAATAGAATTCTACTGAAAATAAGCATTAACATAGATTTTCATACATTTATTTAACCTCAACTTTATAATACAAAGCTTTTCTCTTTTTCTTCTTTCTCCTCAAACTGAGACTTTTGTTAAGACTTTTCTCTGTGTCCTTACCTCTTTCTTTGTCTCTCTGGTTTCTGCTCCTTCTTTATCATGTGTTTTTTCTACTTTGCTCCCTCCCTCCCTCCCTCCCCCCTCCCTCCCTCCCTCCCTCCCCCTTCCCTCCCTCCC
>NW_021604616.1:7656178-7656936 GCF_004785775.1 Grammomys surdaster | reverse complement strand
CCCCCCCTCCCTCCCTCCTTTTCTCCCTTCCTCTTTCCCTCCATCTCTATCACCTCCTTGTGTGTTTGCGTGTGTTTGTGAATGCGTGTGTTTGTGTTCTGTCTTTCTTTCTCTTTACTTGTGAGAGCAATTCTTCCACTATAGTTGCTTAACTGATGTCTGGAATTCCCAGCTGATCTTTGAAGCTGTTTTGTAAATGTGAAGGGTAAGCTCTCATCAGAGCAGACTATGGACTTGTAAAGAATATGTTTTCTAGAGCTGTCTGCTTCATGGCTTGTCCTGCCAGTACTTAGCATCTGTCTTGCAGATGAAGGGAAATAATGCTGAGTGATAGCTTAGATAGGATGCTGCTTCTAATGCTACACACCCTCTAATGCCTCATCCTTCCTGCTCAACCTCAGGACCTACAGATTGTTCCTACATAGACAATGGATACTTCTAGCTCTCAGTATGTATATTTATCCACTTGTTTTCCCAGTTTGAAGCCATAAACTACCTTCTTATTACCTTGAGTCACCTCATGTGAAATATTTTATAACTCTAAAGTTCATTATGTTGTTGTTCTTTATAAAACAATGAATGAGGACAGGCGAGTCAATCTGCGCAAAGCACAGTGCTGACCAGTCTTTAGAAATGTCCACAGTGGTTTTTAAAATTTGAATCACACACACTCACACACACACACACACACACACACACACACACACACACAGAGAGAGAGAGAGAGAGAGAGAGAGAGAGAGAGAGAGAGAGAGAGA
>NW_021604616.1:7651319-7656168 GCF_004785775.1 Grammomys surdaster | reverse complement strand
AGAGAGAGAGAGAGAGAGAGAGAGAGAGAGAGAGAGAGAGAGAGAGAGGCAGACAGAGATAGACAGAGACAGACAGAGATAGACAGAGACAGACAGACAGAAAAAGAGACACATATAGAGAAACACACAAACACATATACACACATATACACACAGAGAGAACCCAATGAGAGATTTCATCCATAATCCTTATCTCTGTTTTCTGTGTTATGAAGAGTTAATGTGATAGAACAAATACACACATGTGACTTATGAAAGGGAGCAGATCCGTAAGCTATGTATCTTCTCAACATTATAGCTTGTGAGAGTCGTATTGACACAGACCCCACTTACTTGAAGTCACTGCTTCATATACCTTTTCACAAAGTGCTATTTTTAGCCTTTACAGTGCCTGGAAGGTCATATCTGTTCCTAGTAATCCTAATTAGTCACATACTTTTTTAAAATGCCTTTTTGACATTTACATTGAGGGTACAAAAGAACTTAGTGATGAAATCATCACCATTAGCATGAAGTTAGTCAGTGGGCACACACAGAATGAGACATATTGATATTCACCAACCTGGATTCAGTAGAAAATGAAAAAAGAGAAAAACAAATTCCATATAAAAATCTAATGCTGCTTAGCATTTATAATGCCCTTGACTTGCTACCAAGCACTGCAAAAACTCAGCACCCAAAATGTATTAATGAAGCCCAAGTTTTGTAAAGTCCTAATTTATATGTCAATATCTACTTTTGTTCTTTGAGACAGAATAGGAAGCAATCCTAAACCACTCTCTTTGTCTTCTACAGGTTGGCTTGCAAAAGCATTGGGGAATTGAATTGAACTACACAGTTTCTCCATGCAGTGAAATCTTTTATTTAAAGAAGACTATTTACAACATTCCACCTAGATTCAGATGGTTATAGATATATAGGTATTAAAAATGAGCAGTGATGGCCACCTTCCCTACAGTGATAAACTCACTCATAGATAGTTTCCTCAACATATAGTATGAGAAAATGAGATATTTGGATGTAAAGGAACAAAACAATATCCCTATCTCTGAGCCTTACGAAAGTCATTTCAAAGTAGACGAAATGCCCATGAGCATTGCGAATCAGCCTCAGTTTTCATCTGACATTTTGGATTTTGGTCCACTTTGAAATGACTTTGTCATCTCATATTCTCACACTGTGTGTTGAAGAGACTATCTTATGAGCCAAGTAATATTTTTTAAACTTTTATTAAAAGATGTGACCATGGCTGGTGGATTACTCTGGTTTTTGTACTCTGCTAATCTACATAATTCTTCTGAGAAGTGCCGTGTTTCTTTTTCTTTTCAAACATGGCAGTGCTATATAATTTAGAATTAAATATTACGATAACTCTGGTATTGCCCTTTCTGCTTATAATTTTATATCCCCAGTGACATCTATTTCTTTTCCTTGCAGTGCTATGAGTAGGGGTACATATTATAGAGAAGTAATGTTACGTTGTAGACAAGTAATAAAATTGATATATCTTACCTTTAAATGGCTTCTTTCATTAACAAAGCTACTTTTCTTTTTTCACAAGTTTTTTTCTTAATGAATAACTCTGAAAAGTGGACATTCATTGAGTAGAGAATTGAGAACTAGAATAAAACATTAAGAAAACAAATGCCATGATTATCTTTTGATCTAGAAATAAATAGTGCCCACAAACATGTGCTTTTTTAATTAGATAAACTGAGCAGCCAGTGTTGTAAATCATAATTTGTGTAATTTTCTTTATTAGTCAATGAGCATACTTCCACAGGTTAGTTCTTCACCAGTTCTTGACTTTTGATATTTATGTGTGTAAAACTGTCCCCCAAAGACCTCTAATATTGCACACTTACATCATATTTCATGTGTTTCTGTTTCTGTTACATTCTGCTTCAAGAGAAATGTTTAAGTATGTTATTTATAATATCTTGAACTCTTTTTCAACTAGGGGCCATGCCAAACCTCTGGATACAAGTTCTCTTTCCCCTTTGTTGGGTATTTCAGTTAATGTTATCCCTGTTGGGTCCTGGGACCCTCTTGCTTTCTTGGCATCTGAGACTTTTCTGGTGGCTACACCCAATTTCCCATCCCCCACTGCTGTACACCTCTGTTCAATTTTCTGACCCTCTGTACTGCTCCCCAGTCTCCTCCCACATCTGATCCTGCCCTCCTTTCCCCTCCATTTTCCTCTCTCCCTGCCAGATCTCTCCCTCTTCCTCTTGTGATTATTTTGTTCCCCCTTCTTAGTTGGACTGAAGCATGCACACTTTAGTCTTCCTTATTCTTGAGCTTCATATTGTCTGTGAGTTGTATTATGGGTATTCCAAGCATTTTGCCTAATATCCACTTATCAGTGAGTATATTCCATGTGTGTTCTTTTAAAATGTGTTTTTTTCAATCACACACACACACGCACACACACACACAAATACACAATGAAAATAAAGATGAATGCACAAAGAAACAGCTTACATTGTTCATGGTTTTCTTCCAAACAGTTTATTTTATTGTATTAATTGTTTTATTTGCATACATGGGTGCTTTGGGAACATGCATGCCTGTGTACCAAGTATATGTCTGTTGCTTTCTGGGGCCTGAAAATAAGCTGTCAGACTTCTTAGAGCTGGAGTTATATATAGTTGTGAGCCTTTATGTGGGTAAAGAAAATGTAACCTGGTTCATCTGAAAAGCAGACAGAGCTCTTAACTCCTGAGCCAATTCTCTAGCCCCATGTTTCTATATTTCTGAGTTTTAGTTTTATCCAGGTATTTTATTTACCAACAAAGAAGTATCACATGTGCTTTAATAATCTGTCATCTGTATTGTTACAAGTTATGTCATGAAATTCACCGTAATATCAAACTACATAAATAACTACGATTAAGCGACATCCTCCCTATAGCAATTTTCCATTTTTTGAACCTTATAAATGATCCTTTGGAGGTTTTATGAACAAACCTATTGAGTGATTAATTTCTAATGTAAAATGTTTTGGTTTGTTTATATATTGGTTATTTTTAAAATTTTTATTCTGTTTTGAGACAGGTATGACTGTGCATTCAGGTTGACTTGGAATTTACTGTGTAAATCAGGCAGGTTGCAACTTTTAATGATCCCCTCCAGAACACAAGTGAAACACTTATGTTTCTGGCTTGTAACATGTCTAGAAATCTATTGTCTCTCCCAAATCTAAAAGTAAGTTGAAACCATGGACCAATATGAACGAATGGTTGTCCAACAAATTTTAATTCTGCTCATAGCTTACAAAGGGTATCCAAATATGATTTTCCTCTTCCTTTGCCTATAGGAAACCTACAATATTCACTTTCCACATTTCAAGGAAATATATTTGTCTTTCCTTGGGAATGAATTCTGATTTATGTAAGCCAGATATTGGCAATTACATTCTTTTTTATTATTATTCAGCAAATGATTTGTGGATCAGGTCATAAATCAGTTCTGGCTATAAGGCTGTTTGAAATGAAAAAGTAGGGGTTGGGGATTCTTTACTCTTAAAAAAATTGATCCAGCAAAGTTCTCTTTCCCTCTGTCAAATTTTATTATATTATATTTATCAGTATTTCTTACAGTTTCTCCAGGGCTTTTGACTTTCAATTTTTCATTCGTGTAAGTTTTCCAAGTGAGCCTTGTCTTCCATGTCACCATGAAGTCACACAGCATGCCTCATGCTTGATTGTATTTGATTGGCTCATTTCATAGCTCATTAAAAGCCCCACATTTTTAACAGCTCTACTGCAAACAAAAACACCAAGAAACACTGCAAAGCTGTTCTGTACATTTACCAGAGCAGCTCAGGCCCCTGGTTAACTATAAAACTAGTAACTGTGACCAGGTTGTTAGTAATAGTAACGTCCCCTTTGAAGCTTATCCACACCAGGCCACAGAAGCTCAGTTCATTTTAGTCTGTGCATCACGTGTAAGAATCAGTATGTCTGTTACCTGCTGTGCTAGAGTCCATTCTTCCCCTGAGAGTGTACCTGAGTCATGCACATTTTATTCCCTAAGAAACCTGAGATGTTCTATGATCTTTTGTCACCAACACAATGCAGTACTAAGACAATGAGTTTACCTTCTCTAATACTTCTTGTAAGCTGTTTCCCCAGCCCTTTCCCTCAGGCGCAGGATACATGGGTAAGGCTCCTCTAGATGTGGGATTCTAGGTGTGTATTCTAGGCATGGCTTTCAACTAAAGGACAATGTTCTCAATTTCGATTTCTTAATTCAGGGTCTTGTGTATAGAATAGTGAAACGGTCTTTTTTAAAATAATCTTAATGAAACGTATTTAAGCATGGCCAGTGTTTGAAATATGCATGTCTAAGCTTTTTAGTATCTGCAATTCATAAGGAATCATGTACCATGGAACAAATGGAGTAGAAGCGTCCATCCTCAAGCTTTCTTTTTTCTGGCAAAGTTTACATGTGCTTGTTTCACAATGCTTTCGTGAATACATGGAATAGATGATTTATAATAGGTACGTTTCATTATGGCTTAGAGTTGTGGAAGTTTTAGCCAATGATTGCATGGAAACTTGACTTTTAAGTTTCTTATAGTAAACCTACTAACAGTAACAGGCATTTATGATGGAACATAAGTTATCAGGAAGCTATAGATGTACATGAGAATGCCCTGCATCTTATAGTATCCTTTAATGACATGACACCAGTGACATCATGACAGCTCGTAGGTCCTACCTCTTAAATTCTCTATTGCCCACCAGTGCCAAAATAAGGTTCAAGTCTTTTAATTTCTAAAAGCCCAGGCCCAGGCAGTTATACTGTCAAGAAATAATTGACCACAAATGTAATATATATTGCT
>NW_021604616.1:7473010-7651219 GCF_004785775.1 Grammomys surdaster | reverse complement strand
CTCTCTTTTCCTCTCTCTCCCTCTCTCCCCCTGTATGTCTGTATGTTATAAATGATATTCATATTCAAAGGTCAAAGGTAATATAGCTTGATTATTCTAGCATATTAGTACATGCTTTTTCTTCAAAGCAGTGATCATTTTGCTGATAGTAGACTACTACTGTATGAATTATTTTTCATCTATATTGGTAATCAGGTTTGAACAAGATGAATTTATATTTTTAACTTGGCTTTAAATGTAATGTCTTTGTTCAACTTTCTTCATTTAATTCTACTTTCTTAGAACCATATTTCCCTAGACCATACCCTACTATTATGTACAAAAATTAACCATGAAGATAATAGTAACAGGCGCCAACATTAGCCATAAGATAGTTTGATAACCATTTATTTTGTTCCAGACCTGTATTTATATCTTTTCCATGCATTTTTACTATGTAGTCTATGATGGTTTGTATATGTTCAATATGTTCAATGCAGGGAATGGCACTATTAGAAGGTGTGGTCCTGTTGGGGTAGGTGTGGCCTTGTTGGAGTAGGTGTAACTGTGAATGTGGGTTTTAAGACCCTCATCCTAGCTGCCTGGAAGCCAGTATTCTGCTAGCAGCCTTCAGATGAAGATATAGAACTTTCAGCACCTCTTGCACCCTGGCTGCCTGGATGCTGCCCTGTTCCTGCCTTGGTGATAGTCAACTCAACCTCTGAACCTGTAAGCCAGCCCCAATTAAATGTTGTCCTTGTAAGAGTTACCTTTGTCATGGTGTCTTTTCACAGTAGTAAAACCCTAACTAAAACATAGTCCCTGCTGTACTTGTGTGATTCTTGTTTTATTACTTCTACTTCATAAAAAATAATCTACTATCTGATTGAGAATAAGAAATAAAATGGAAAGGGGAGAAAAAGAAAAGCAAGGATATAACTTCTACATATGGTGAAGTAGAAACTTTATCATAGATAAAGGGAAAACAGAGCAAGAGGCAGACAGATCTGGGAGAATTCAGTGTGGCCATGACCCTGAGCCATGTGAGGAGAGGGTAAATGGACAAGGATGGGAGAGGGTAGAGAAGGCAACTCAGGCAGTAGAAGCCATGAGGCTTTATGATAGCCAATATGGGGATGTTATACAATGAGGAAGTAGGCTTGAGAATACCATTATCAAACAGGCACCATATGACAAGATAAAGTGATGTGGTTTCTAGTATGACATTGGTAAGTGGTATGGTCCAAGATTAGGGTCTTAATGTGGCCTTAAGGAGGAAAGCATGTGTCCCATACTTTTGGGTCAGTGATGGAGTCTGGAAGAGAACTGGGTGAAGCATCAGCATCAAAGGTAAACACTCTTTGAGGGTAGAAGGAGAGGGAGAATTCTATCATGTGTTAAATGAATAGAAAAGGAAAAGGAAATCATGGTTGCTAATGTATTAGCTTGGTAATAGGGTTGGGCAACTAGGAGTCATGAGGGAGGAATAAGTGCTCAGGGGGCCCCAGAGAGAACAGAAAAGAGGACCTGTAGCTCTTGGATGGTGGGGCCAGCCATCAGACCCATTACAGAGATCTGAGAAGGACAAGTTTTACTGGTGTAAGCAGGAAATATAGACAAAGTGGCTCCGTATTGATTAAGAATGAAAGACACTTACCCTCTATATTAACAGTTAATATAAGCTATGCCCTGGTGATCTCAAAGGCTTTTGAGTGGCAGAGATCCCAGCACAGCATCAGAGTTCAGCCACCATACCAGTATGTCAGTCTTGGGAAGAACTTGAGGGACTGGCCTACCTTGGAGAGGCAAAGAGAATCACTGCCTGGCAATCCTTAGACTGTAGCGGTATCAGGAAACCAGAGGGTTAAGACATAGAAAGTAACCTGAAAATCATGCAAATTGCTTTTGAAAATTTAGTCTTAGGTTTGAGACAAATCTCAGTTTTATAGGTACTGTTGGGGTACCTTTCAAAACCCTGACAGTGCTGGGTGTCTGTAGTCTTTTTGGCTGTCTGTGTCCTGGTGATCTTATGGAATTGATGCTTGTCTGAACACATAATTCCTACCTCACCCATTGCTGATTAGTGTATCCTATAGTATCCTGCCTATCTACAGGTTGGCATAGTCCTGGCAGCAGGCAAGGTGGAGCACAGCTCTTTGCCTAGGGACTAGTGTTGTTACACTAGGGGAAGTCTCCTGGTGGAGCCCATTGGTGTCTCATCTTGTTTGGAGGTAGCCTCAGGGCTGCTGCCAGGATCTGGTATTTCTGTCTATCATGAGAAAATTTTCTATTCCTCATTTCCATTAAATACCTTGCAGGTCATATTTACCATGTCTGTCTGAGAGGTCTGAGGGTCATTATCTCTTCTCTTAAGATATTTTCTAAAGTACCTAATTTTAAATATTATTTTATGGTAAACAAACTTTACTTGTTTTTAGTTCCTTACCTCAGGCTTAACTTTAATAACATATACAGAAGACTAAGTAATGTGAGATATAAACTTGTCTCTCCCTCCAACATTGCCACTGAAAATGAATTACATTTGTACTTAGCATGACTAGAAACAGTTCTGAGCACATTAAAATAATTGACCACTTAAAATGTTACTTATTTTTAATGTGTATGCCCAATTTATCTTGAACAGTGTACACAAGTTAGTGATTTCTATTAGATTAGGATCTTATAATTTTAATCTTGTTAAATTTGAGCCTTAATACTGTCACATTTTGAATCAAAGAACCTTCAGTATCAAAATGAACTTCAAACAATAAATACATTACACTGAGAGACTAGGAGCCTCATTTTTCTGAACTTTTTATAGTGTGGTTTACAAAATACCAAGGTTTAATATATGACTTAGTTTCTCAAACTAGCTTTAGCTTAACCAAGTCAGTAAAGATATGTCGTTAGACATATATCTTAAGTCAGTTTCTGTTAGATGAATAGGCCATTATAATCTTAAGAATTTATAAACCTTAATCATCAAACATAACATATGTTGTCACAAAGTTCAAACTTGATTATGGTTTTCTCCTCATTTTGTCTGTTATTTTTCTAAGTACAAATATTATCATACAAATATTCTTATTCAAAATATATAGAAACCTTCTATTGTTTCCTTAGTTTATGGAAAATAAAAGGGAAAAGGACTCATCTGAGAGATGCCCTCAATTTCAGTAGACAGGCATCTCATTTCACTTGATAGGCACCCAGGAGGATGTAGTGAGATACTGCCTGATCAACTGGCATGATTTTATTGGCAGGTTCCAAGGATTTAGAAGGGGAGAGCTGTCAGCTCAGAGTGCACACTTACCAGAGTAGTTTAAGAGAAAAGAGGGTAACCACTCAGGTGGAGAAAAACAATTTTTTTTTTAGTCAACTATCATGGGTGGAAAGAGGCAGCATAAACAAACTGTACCTCTGAGGGACCAAATCAACAATTAGATTTTGTTCGGCAGGGGCAGAGTCATTTGGAAGATGAAGGTTCCCCTTGTCAATTTTGGCACCTAATGTAAATTAGATCACAGTGAAACCAACAGATTGAACATTCTGTGGATAGAAAGAAAGTCTTACTGGGGATTATACTGCCAAGACAGTTACACTGAGGGGCATAGAGAAGCAAAATGCCAGAAAACAAATGAATGTTATATAACAGTATGGTAGAAAAGTATTTGCATGGATACAGGCTTTTTTGCTTTGATCAGGAACTAGATAACTTTGCTTGCAGGAGTTGACCTTTGTGGGCAAATTAAGGAAAATTCCTGGCAGATTAAGGGAGATTCCTGGCAAACAGGATCCCTTATGATATTCATAAGGAAAGCCTGATTTAGGCTTCTGTTTACCCACAGACATCTGTGGGACTGTGAAAAGATAGCTTGGTTTCTGGTGGAGCACTGGCTAGAGATGGTCAGAAACCCAACAGGTATCCCTGTAAGGAACGGCATACTTTTTGACACGCTCCCAGACTCAAGAGATCTCCATATTAATGAAGCACCTTAAAGGCCAGAGGGCATAGCCAATTAAGCATTCCTTCCCAGACCCTCCTCCTTACAAATGGTATTTAACCTCAGGCTCACCCTGAGGACACTGGGTACAGGGTACAGCTGTATCCACTTTTCGTCATGACAATAAACCTATTAAAACCATGGATTTCCTAGTGTCATTGGAGCCCGCTGTGGAGAACTGTGAAGGGAGCCTTCGATTACTGAGCCTAATCTCCCATGGAGGACCTCTCTGCGTTCCAGCCACAGAGGCCTGCCAACTCAAGCAAGCTAGCCGAGCCAGCCTTGACCCAGCCAAGCAAGTCGCAGTAACCAAGAGTCTCCACCCTGTGGGTCTTCACCAGAGCTTCTCTCCCTTTCATTCCATACAGCTGGTCCAGCCCTTATGCCCACTTCATCTAGGTCCTTCTGTGGTCCCCAGTATCTGGGAGCCCAAGGACAAAGACCACTGGCCTCCCAGTCAGCCTCTTCAGCCCAGAGACTCCCCAACCCAGGAGCTCTATCCTCACAGGACTTCAGGCAGAGACTTCTCCATGCCCTAGGTTTCTCATAGCCCAGCGTCTACTCTGCATCACGTGGAGTGAACTTAGTCAACTTCCTGTGCTTCTGCTTCCCGAGCCACAGTTCCAGCCACCTGGGGCGGCAGGATCTACAGCTCAGCCGAGCAGGACACACACCCATGTTACAGCCCCACAGACATCCTTGCTTTTACAAGGCCAAAGTCCTTCTGCTGAGGACACACATCAGCTCTGGCATTTTAGGGAAACACTTTGGTTCTACTACTCTTTTACCTTACTCTGATGCAGTTTTTACCTTAAAATGTAGACAAACAGCAATCAGATTTATCTTGAAAGCCATACTTTTTTTTTCAGTACTTAGTAATTATTCAAAATTGTCTTCCTTAAATATGTTGATATTTTATATTACTTTTTTACTTTTTATTGGATATTTTATTTATTTACAATACAGATGCTGTCCCCTTTGCCAATTTCCCCTCCCTAGAATCCCCTATCCCACCCACCCCCACCTTTATACTTTTATACCATCTTAATTACATGCATGTATTAAGGTCAGTTCTAGGGTGAGTGTCTAGCAATACAATAGATGCAAATAGTCAAGGAACAAGCAAGACAATAAACACAAATAGTCAAAGAAAAAGCAAGGCATTAAACCCAATTACATGAACATCCCGGTGATCAATGTTTCTAAGGGCTTATCAGGATGTCCAAAGTATCTGAGCCTACTTCCCTGTCCTAGCCCAAAGCCATTTTCATGTCTGAAGCCCACTTCCTTGTTCTAACCTAAGATTTAGATTCCTACCTGAAATTACTTCTTTGTTCTAGCCTAATGCCAGCTTCCTGCCTGAAGCCTACTTCCTTGTCCTTGGCCAGTGTCATATTCCTGCCAACCAGCCCATGTCCTTGTCCTTGGCCCATGTCAGATTCTTGCCAAGCAGCCCCCCAAAGACTCTCTGCCTCTCCCCGTTTTTTATTTCATTAACAAAACTGAGCCTGTCTTAGGTCATTCTAACAAAAATACCTTCCTTACTCGTCATGGCACAGAGGGTATTTTAAAGGAAATAATAAAATATGGACTAGGGCTGGAGAGATGGCTCAGTGGTTAAGAGCACTGACTGCTCTTCCAGAGGTCCTGAGTTCAAGTCCCAGCAACCACATGGTGGCTCATAGCCACTCTTAAAGGAATCTGATGCCCTCTTCTGGTGTATCTGTTTTTTTTTTTTTCTTTTTTTTCTTTTTTTTTTTTTATTGGATGTTTTATTTACATTTCATATGTTGTCCCCTTACCCCATCCCCCACCCACCCAGGAACCCCCAATCCCCTCACACCTCCTCCTTCTTCTTTGTGGATGTAACCTCTATCTACGCCCCCACTCCCACCTCCCCACCCTCAAAACTCCCACCCCCTGGGGCTGGTGTATCTGAATACAGCTACAGTGTACTCATATAAATAAAATAGATAAATTTTAAAAATAAATAAGTAAAACATGGAGTAGAAGCAAAACTATGAAAAAATAACTCACAGCATACTTCTATAAATCATTAAATCAAAGTGTTTTTTTTCTTTGAGTTTGTTTATGTAGTAGATTACATTGATGGATTTCCATATATTGAACCATCCCTGCATTCCTGGGATAAAGCCTACTTGATCATGTTGGATGATTGTTTTGATATGTTCTTGGATTCAGTTTGTTATAATATTATTGAGTATTTTTGCATAGATATTCATAAGAGACATTGGTGTGATGTTCTCTTTCATTCCTGCATCTTTGTGTGGTTTGGTATGTGCTTTGTAATTGTGGCTTCATAGAACGAATTGGGTAGTGCTTTTTCTGTTTCTATTTTGTGGAATAGTTTATAGAGAATTGGTATTAGATCTTCTTGGAAGGTATGATAGAATTCTGCACTAAAACCATCTGGTCCTGGGCTTTTTTTGGTATGGAGACATTTAGTAATTTCTGCTATTTCTTTAGGGGTTATAGGATTATTTAGATAGTTTATCTGATCCTGATTTAACTTTGGTGTCTTGTATCTGTCTTGGAACTTGTCCATTTCATCCAGATTTTCCAGTTCTGTTGAGTATAGGCTTTTGTAGTAGGATCTGATGATTCTTTTGAATTTCCTCAGTTTCTGTGGTTATGTCTCCCTTTTCAGCTCTGATTTTATTAATTTGGATACTATCTCTGTGCCCTCTGGTTAATCTGGCTAAGAATATATCTGTCTGTTGATTTTCTTAAAGAACCAGCTCCTGATTTTGTTTATTCTTTGTGTAGTTCTTTTTGTTTCTACTTTGTTGATTTTAGCCCTGAGTTTATTTCCAGCTGTCAACTCCTGTTGGATGCATTTGCTTCTTTTTGTTCTAGAGCTTTCAGGTGTGCTGTCAAGCTGCTAGTGTATGCTGTCTCCAGTTTCTTTTTGTGGGCACTTAGAGCTATGAGTCTTCCTCTTAGCACTGCTTTCATTGTGTCCCAGAAATTTTTGTATGATGTGTCGTCATTTTCGTTACAGTCTAAAAAGTCTTTAATTTTTTTTCTTTTACTTCTCTGAACAGGTGATCATTGAGTAGAGCATTATTCAGTTTCCATGTGTATGAGAGCTTTCCATTGATTTTATCATTATTGAAGACCATACTTAGTCCGTGGTGATCTGATAGGATCTATGGGATTATTTTAATTTTCTTATATCTGTCAAGGCTTGTTTTGTGACGAATTACATGGTCAATTTTGGAGAAGATAGCATGAAGTACTGAGAAAAAGGTATATACTTTTGTTTTTTAATGAAATGTTCTATAAATACCTGGTAAATCCATTTGATTTATAACTTCTCTTAGGTTCACTGTGTCTCTGTTTAGTGTCTGTTTCCATGATCTGTCAAGTGATGAGTGTGAGGTGTGGAAGCCCCCCACTATTATTTTGTGAGGTGCAATGTGTGCTTCGAGCTTTAGTAAAGACCCTTTTATGAATGTGGGTACCCTTGCATTTGGTGCATAGATGTTCAGAATTGAGATTTCATCTTGTTTCATTTTTCCTTTGATGGCTATGAAGTGTCCTTCCTTATCTTCTTTATGACTTCTGGTTGAAAGTCAATTTTATTGAATATTAGAATGGCTATTTTAGCTTGTTTTTTGGAACGATTTCCTTGGAAAATTTTTTCCAGCCTTTTTTCTGAGGTAGTGTCTGTCTTTGTCATGGAGGAGCAAAATGTTGGGTCCTGTTTATGTATCCAGTCTGCTAGTCTATGTCTTTTTATTGGGGAATTGAGTCCATTGATGTTAAGAGATATTAAGGAGAAGTTTTTGTTGCTTCCTATTATTTTTGTTATTAGAGGTATAGTTATGTTTGTGTGGCTATTTTCTTTTAGGTTTATTGGAAGAAGATTATTTTCTTGCTTTTTCTAGGGTATAATTTTTCCTCCATGTGGTTTCCTTCTATTATCTTTTATAGAGCTGGATTTGTTGAAAGGTATTGTGTAAATTTGGTTTTGTCATGGAATATCTTGGTTTCTCCATCTAAGGTAATTGAGAGTTTTGCTGGATATAGTAGCCTGGACTAGCATTTGTGTTCTCTTAGGGTCTGTCTGATATCAGTCCAGGATCTTCTGGCTTTTATAGTCTCTGGTGAGAAGTCTGGTATAATTCTGATAGGTCTGCATTTATATGTTACTTGACCTTTTCCCCTTTCTGCTTTCAATATTCTTTCTTTGTTTTGTGCATTTGGTGTCTTGATTATTATGTGATGGGGGAAATTTTTTTGATCTAGTCTATTTGGACTTCTGTATGCTTCTTGTATGTTCATAGACATCTCTTTCTTTAGATTAGGAAAGTTTTCTTCTACTATTTTGTTGAAGATATTTACTGGCCCTTTAAGTTGGAAATCTTCACTTTCTTCTATACCTATTATCCTTAGGTTTGGTCTTCTCATTGTGTCCTAGATTTTTTGGATGTTTTGTGTTAGGAGCTTTGTGCGTTTTGTATTTTCTTTGACAGTTGTTTCAATGTTTTCTATGGTATCTTCTGCACCTGAGATTTTCTCTTCTATCTCTTATATTCTATTGGTGATGCTTGGATCTATGACTCCTGATCTCTTTCCTAGGTTTTCTATCTCCTGGTTAGTCTCCCTTTGTGATTTATTTATTGTTTCTACTTCCATTTTTAAGTCCTGAATCATTTTGTTCAATTCCTTCATCTGTTTGGTTGTTTTCTTGTAATTCTTTAAGGGATTTTTGTTTTTCCTCTTTAACAGTTTCTTCCTGTTTATATATGTTCTCCTGTATTTCTTTGAGGGAGTTATTTATGTCCTTCTTAAAGTCTTCTATCATCATCATGAGAAGTGATTTTAAATCTGAGTCTTGCTTTTCTGGTGTCATGGGGTATTCAGGACTTGCTATGGTGGGAGAAGTAGGTTCTGATGGCGCCATGTAACCTTGGTTTCTGTTGCTTATATTCTTGCACTTGCCTTTTGCTATCTGGCTATTTCTAGTGCTACCTTCATTCACTGTCTCTGACTGGAGCCTATCTGACCTGTTATGTCGATTGTGTCAGAACTCCTCAGAGTCCAGCTGTCCCTGTGATCCTATGATTTTGTGATCCTGGGATCCTGGTTGTGATAGATCCTGAGAATCAGGTTGCTTCTGGGATCCTGAAATCCTGGTGTGCCCAAGTACCTGAGATCCTGTGACCCTATTATCCTATGTTCTTGGATGTGTTATAGCCCCTGGGGGTCCTGCACCTCTGGCCTTGACAGAGTTCCTGGGTCCCTAAGGGCCCCAAATTGCTTACTTTTTGGGTGGGTGGGGGGGAGTTGTGGTCTACTCACCCACTCTTCGGCGTGTTAGAGCTCCTGGGAGTCCAGCCTCCTCTGGATTTGAGGGGGTTGGGTGCCCGCTTTTGTTTTTTCAACTTTCAGTGTGACTGCTTTCTAGATTAGCAATGGTCATCTATCATTTTCCCTCTTGGAATAAAAGGACAGAGTATTAAAAGTAAACCATAGATCATTTATAAGGATAAATATAAATTATTGATAATAAAAAGCTATATTTGAATTATAGAACGTTTAGTTGCTTTGCCATTGACTTTGTGATAAGTTAATCCATTAATATTGTGAGCATCTAACATTTATTGGGAACTCCCACAGTTCTATGATAGCTTAGAAGACAGTGTATCTGATGTGGAATGGATTGAATATTGAAACGCATTCTTCTGAGAAAACCATATTCAATCAAAGTCCAGCTACTGAGAAGTAGTTATTATTAAAAAATAACTTGGCCAGTCTATGTATGGCAGAGAAGAGGCATCCTGTGGCTGCTCTCTCCACACTCCTTAACACCATTGTTTATTTCAATGATATCATTGTCCTGAAATGATGTCGGCTCTCTAAGCAATTTGTCTTTCTCCCTTGATAATGTCTGACTAGAGTCTTTCCATGAGGTCCTCTAAAGTGTACCAGTACTGTATCTCCTTGGTCCATAAACCAGTGTTAAAATGGATCATTATCTAGTAGAAAAAGAGACATGTGTTTCCTGATAAAATGAATAAATAATATTATTCATATCCAAGTGTGCATTCATTTACAATTAATATTGTAGCATAGATTTGAGACTTTATTTTTAGATACTTTCTCTCTGCAAGTTAGTCCAAAGTCAAAATCAGCAGCTCGGGTGCTTGCTGTTCTAACTTGTAAAGTTTTATTTTTGGGTTAATTTTAGGTTACAGTATAAATAAAATAAAATCTCAGGATGGAGCTTGTTAGAGTATCTGATAAAAAGGACATCCACTTAAAAATAAGATATATTTAATGTGAAATAAATCACATAAAGCAAGATGTACTTGGTATGTAAAATAGAGAAATATAAAACTGGGAAATTTTTATCCAAAAATCTACTTTTGTTCTATAGCTGGATGTCTGTTACACTTTTTAAAGGATATTTACATTCCAAAGGGAAGGAAACTGGCCTCATAAGTTAATATTTTTTTAAATTATTAGTGAAATTACTTAGATGAACAAACATTTGAAAAAAGATAAATGTATCTATTTCTTATTTTATTATTATTATCATTATTTGTATGTGACATTTGTCTGATACCAGATATTAAACTGATGATGTCATGTTCAGGCATGCTAGGAATCTCTCTACTACTGAGCTACATCATTTGATATATAAATTAATTTATTATAATTGAAGAGCTTGAAGTAGATGATTAGCAGTATTAGTATATCTCTTGTTTGGCTAAGTATACTACTTGAAGAGAACAGAGTCATAGAATGTATTATTATCACACTTTGTTCATTCTTACAAATATATTGTATAATACTGTCTACTAGCTGTAAATGTGAATAAGAAGCTAAGAATTTCCTTCTTAAATGAATGCCATTTTGGGGTGCAGCTGGGGGTTTAGGGTCAGGGTTTCTCTGTGTAGCCCTGGCTATACTAGAACTCACTGTGTAGAACAGATTGGCCTCCAGCTCAGAGATTTACTGGCCTTTGCCTTCTAAATGTTGTGACTAAACATGTATGTCACTACTGCTCAGCCTAATACAGATTATTAAGGTATTATTATTGTTATTCTACAGAACTTTGCAGTGTAGGGAAGCATTATACCACATGTGAAAAATAAATGTCTGTTTGCACAGTTAGAGTTCATGTGAATTTTTGTAAAACAGTTTTGTGTATTTTAAATTTTTCTTTGGCAGAAAATCTTTAATCCATGGAAGAAAGTTAAAATCAAGTTCAGTTTTCCTTTATTGTCATAAGAAATCATTAATCAAAATTATTCATTCAGAGACCAGGGACCAGACTGAGTGAGTAAAAATCTTGTTATGTAAGCACGAGGAATTGAGTTTTAGGCTCTGACACTCACTTCAAAAAGAGGTATTTTTAATATGCCCCATTAATATCAGCTTTGTGGTTGGCATAGCCAGGTGGGTCCTGGGGCTTGCTGGCTAGCCATCTAGCCCAAATAATGAACTCCACATTCAATAAAAGAGAGACTGTTTCAAAAGTAAGCTGTAGAACTATAGAGGGCAACTTCAAATGTTGTCCTTTGTACCAGCATGTATACCCCACAAACCACTGCACTATACATACATAGCATCACACACACACACACACACACACACACACACACACGGCTAGTATTCATTCAGTAAATACATCCATTTTTGTTATTATATATCTAGTTCAATTCTATGTGATGAAGGTGGAATAGTAGACATTAAAAAATCAACAGAAAAGATCCTATATATTTTCTCATAGCCTTAAAACCAAATAATAATTATGAATTTTATTGCCATTTATTACTGTGTAACTCATTTCCTATATCTCTTAATATTTCCAAATTATTATGTGCTATGATATGTTTCCCAATAACTTGAATTTTCCCATATAACCATCTCCTAGTATTCTTTCATGGTATCAATTTATTGATTCTTTAATTTTTCAGAAGCTTACTTTAAGCTTTTTACCAGAAAGGATTTTGATTATCTATGAATTTTTCTCATATATGTATATGACATGCCTTTAGGACATTGTTAGTACCTTTTTCCTTTTTTATTGCCTTTAATTTTTAAAGATTTCTGAAATCAATTGAGCTGCAGTAAACTCTATCAGTTTGTCGTTTGCTGATCACACTCTTTAACCAGGTAGGTATGAACTTGTATTCCAGTTCTAGTATATCCATGCATTTTGACCCATTTTCAAAACAATAATAGAAAAATAAACAATAACTTGTTTTTATGTCTTCTAATTTTGAGGAGGGTTAGAAAAGGTTCAGTCAGTTGAAAATGAGCTATCTACAAATAAGCTTACTTAGAAACCGATTAGCAATTTAAATGACTAAGTTAATAAGATCCAATTATAGCTAATTTTCCCATCCTTTCTTTCCCTTGCCCTCCCACAGGCCTCTGTGTGTGAACTTCTTGGATGAGTTACTGGGAGCAGAGGGGAGGGGAGATCTGTGCAGAAGGCAAGTGGCAGAGAAGAGATGCTCAATCCAATCTGTGACCCTTGTCACAAGCTTCTCTCTCTCTCTCTCTATCTATCTCTCTTTCTCTCTCCTCTAAGTGCCAATATACATGAGCCATAATACATAAATAAGGATAGAAGACATTGTATTCATTTTGTTCAAGATAGTCACTTGGTGTTCAGTGCTGTGCATGCCAGATTCTGGATGTTTCCCTGTTCACCTCTTCTTTAGTAGGAAGAGCTTTGAGATACAGTCTCATAACACCTCATACATAAATGGGTTCTGGAGACTCAAACTCAGGTCTTCAAGCATCCTCACCCATCATCCAAAGGACCCATGCCTAAATGGTTTAGTGCATCTTTTTTTTCCAAGCTTTATGTCAATATATATGCTTCTGCCACATTAATTCATTGATTTTAATTGACATCTTTATAGTATTAGTTAAGAATGTCAGTGTAAGTAATAGTATATTTAAAGTAATTTATGGTATCTTATTGAATTCCCCTTGACTACTGAGTAGAGTGAATTGATTTGTTTCCTCTCTGTGCTAAAATACAGGAATGTTGTATTTCTCAAATACAACACTATATTTCTCAAAAGGATATGTATATGATCATGTGGCACTTTTTTGTTTTATATTGAAAAGCTTGAATTTGTGAAGCCAAATAGTTGAAGAAATTGAAGAAAGGCATTATGAAGAAACTAATCAATATTTCCTCTGGAGCGTAGATACAACTTCTACACGTGGCAGGCCAGATGGACTAAGGGAAGCAAAGAATTGAGAAGCCAGAGTCTTTGCTTGACATTTGAGATGCTGTAGAGTGACTGAGAGAAACCTTAACAACTAGAAAGCATCTAAAACTTACTTTAATTATACAGTGTAAAACAGGAATTCAGCTACACCTTGTTTGGAGAAAGGAAGAATGGCTGATTTCTCAACGAACTCAATGTATCCTGCACTAACAATTCCATGACAAAATAAATAAGATTTTAGATGTTCAGATATATACATAAGAACACAGTTTCTCATTTTTGAACTTTAACTGTGGCATTTTTGTTTTCATATCTAGACTGTATTTTTCTCATTTAGGAAGGTCTAATATGAACATGTACATTATATCAAACTTATTAGGTCTGCTGTTAGAAAGCTTACTTAATATACATCAAGGTCTCTTGTGTTTTACAATTATTGAGTGGCTTTAAGAAAAGAAGCTATTACAAATTAACATATCTGAACAGTGAATTACAGGTCAGCATACCTGCTAAAGACTACTAAGTCAATTTTAAATAGGTCTTCACACACTGGAGTATACATATTTAAACTAAAATTAAGTAGAAGAAAATGAACAAAATCAATACCTGATAAATTATATCAGATATAAATATATAAATATAAATAGATATATTTTATATTTAGTCTCATTTAATATTTTGAACCTAAATTACCAATTCTAAGTAAGGCATGTTTTAGATTATCAGATACTTTTTAAATGATAATCATTCTCTTCAGACAATAGTCACACAAAAGTAAAAAACCTGGGAAAAAGAAGGAAATTCAAATTAGAATTCAGTTATTTCTACAGAGTACACTGTATGAATTGAATTCTTCAAGTAATCTTAAATTATAAACAATTAATAGGCTAGGCTGTTTCATATTTTTTTATGTAGTAGATCTAAAATAGGGAGAAGTAACTTTTAGTTTTGCTTACCCAAAGCCCATTTGTTGGTATAGTTCCTTTGTCCAACTCACTAGTGCCCTTTTATTCCTCACCTCTTCTCTATATACCTGAAGTTAAGGATTTGACATAGTTTCTAAATACTGATATAGTTAACACATACAATACATGTTGACCATCTGAGCTATGCAAGAAGAAACTTAGGTGTATCATCTGTCAGGATAGAGTATTGTCACAGTAATCCAATATATAAACAAACTCAAAGAAAAAAAAACACATGATCATATCATTAGATGCTGAGAAAGCATTTCACAAAATCCAACACCCCTTCATGATAAAAGTCTTGGAAAGACCAGAAATTCAAGGTCCATACCTAAACATAGTAAAAGCAATATACAGCAAACCAGTAGCCAGCATCAAACTAAATGGAGAGAAACTTGAAGCAATCCCACTAAAATCAGGGACTAGGCAAGGCTGCCCACTCTCCCCCTACTTATTCAATATAGTATTGGAAGACCTAGCCAGAGCAATTAGGCAAAACAAGGAGGTCAAAGGGATACAAATTGGAAAGGAAGAAGTCAAAATCTCACTATTTGCAGATGATATGATAGTATATTTAAGTGACCCCAAAACTTCTACCAGAGAACTCCTAAACCTGATAAACAACTTTAGCAAAGTGGCTGGATATAAAATTAATTCAAGCAAATCAGTAGCCTTCCTCTGCTCAAAAGATAAACTGGCTGAGAAAGAAATTATGGAAATGATACCATTCACAATAGTCACAGATAATATAAAATACCTTGGTGTGAACCTAACCAAGCAAGTAAACGACCTTTATGACAAGAACTTCATGCCCCTGAAGAAAGAAATCGAAGCAGATCTCAGAAGATGGAAAGATCTCCCATGCTCATGGATTGGAAGGATTAATATAGTAAAAATGGCTATTTTGCCAAAAGCCATCTACAGATTTAATGCAATCCCCATCAAAATTCCCATTCAATTCTTCACAGAGATAGAAAGAGCAATCTTAAAATTCATTTGGAATAACAAAAAACCCAGGATAGTGAAAACTACTCTCAGCAATAAAAGAACTTCTGGGAGAATCACCATCCCTGACTTCAAGCTGTACTACAAAGCAATAGTGATAAAAACTGTGTGATACTGGAATAGAGACAGGTGGGAGGATCAGTGGAATAGAATAGAAGACCCAGAAATGAACCCCCCATACCTATGGTCACTTGATCTTCAACAAAGGAGCTAAAACCAACCAGTGGAAAAAAGACAGTGTTTTCAACAAATGGTGCTGGTCCAACTGGAGGTCAGCATATAGAAGAATGCAAATTGATCCATATTTATCTCCTTGTACAAAGCTCAATTCCAAGTGGATCAAGGACCTCCACCTAAAACCAGCTACACTGAAACTAATAGAAGAGAAATTGGGGAAAATCCTGGAACACATGGGCACAGGAGAAAAGTTCCTGAACAGAACACCAATGGCTTGCGCTTTAAGACCAAGAATTGACAAATGGGACCTCATAAAACTGCAAAGCTTCTGTAAAGCAAAGGAAACAGTCAATAGGACAAAGCGGCAACCAACAGATTGGGAAAAGATCTTCACCAACCCTACATCTGATAAAGGGCTAATATCCAAGGTATACAAAGAACTGAAGAAATTAGACTCTAGGCAATCAAAGAACCCTATTAAAAAATGGAGCACAGAGCTGAACAAAGAATTCTCAACTGAGGAAACTCGAATGGTTGAGAAGCACCTAAAGAAGTGTTTAGCATTCCTAGTCATCAGGGAAATGCAAATGAAAACAACACTGAGATTCTACCTCACACCAGTCAGAATGGCTAAGATCAAAAACACAGGTGACAGCAGATGTTGGTGAGGATGTGGAGAAAGAGGAACACTCCTCCACTGTTGGTGGGATTGTAAACTGGTACAACCACTATGGAAAGCAATCTGGCTGTATCTCAGAAAATTGAACATAGTGTTGCCTGAGGACCCAGCTATACCACTCCTGGGCATATACCCAAAAGACGTTTCAACATAAACAGGGACACATGCTCCACCATGTTCATAGCAGCCTTATTTATAATAGCCAGAAGTTGGAAAGAACCCAGATGCCCTTCAACAGAAGAATGGATGCAGAAAATGTGGTACATTTGTACAATGGAGTACTATTCAGCTATTAAAAACAATGAGTTCATGAAATTCTTAGGCAAATGGATGGAGCTGGAAAATATCATCTTGAGTGAGGTGACCCAATCTCAAAAGAACATACATGGTATGCACTCACTGATAAGTGGACATTAGCCCAAAAGCTCACAATAACTAAGACACAATGTATAGACCACATAAAACTGAAGAAGGAGGAGGAGGAGGAGGAGGAGGAGGAGGAGGAGGAGGAGGAGGAAGAAGAAGAAGAAGAAGAAGAAGAAGAAGAAGAAGAAGAAGAAGACCAAAATGTGAGAATGTGAGTGCTTTGGTCCTTTCTAGAAGGAGTATCAAAAGTTTCAACCAGAGCTCCCAAAGTCTAAACCGCCAGCCAGAGAGCACAATGGGAGGGACTCATGTCTCCACCTGTATAGGTAATTGAGGGTGACCTCGTCAGACATCAGTGGAAGTGGAGGGCCCTGGTCCCCAAAAGTTTGGGTCCCCTAGTGTTTGAGAATTCGAGAGCAAGGAGGTAGGACTGGGAGGATGTTTGGAGCACACCCTCATAAAAATAGGAGGGGAGGTATGGGATAAGGAGTTTTGGGGGAGAATGGGAGAGGAGATAACATTGAAAGGTAAATACGTATAATATCCAATAAAAAAAAACCACAGATAAAGGGTCTAAAAAAAGAGAGAGTTTACTTATTTTAAATTATTTTCAAAAGTTTCTAGGAGATACTAATTGGCTAAGATCTTATTTTAAGCTCTCCACAAAAGAATTTAAGTCTCTGTTTAATATTCTCAAGAGAGATGTAAATCCTAATTTTCCTCAACAATTAATTGACAAAAGAGAGGTAATTTCACAAAAAGTAGAAGAAGCTATTGCTAATAGATATATTATATAGTCTGATTAGTTGTTGGCGGTGCTGTAACAGTCCTCTGATAAAAGATTATTAATATAGATTTATATTTCTTTAAATAGGGTCTTCATGACTCTCTGAGTGTGGAAGGAGCGACTGTTGTCGCTTCTGCCCTGATTTTACAAGAACTCTGACAAATTGGCTTTAAAAACAAAAGAGGAGGAACAGTACCCCCCCCCAGAAGAAGTCCCCCTGAAATACTCTCCATCATGCTGTGTTCACTTTTAACAGTCAGTATACTTTTAACTCTAGAAAAATTCTGACATTACAGCACATATGCAGGTATATATACATATACAAAAAAATAAAACAAAGAAACAAACAAAACCCAGCCACAAGAGCAACAACAGCCTCCACCCACCCCCAGGCCATCCAAACTTCTTGGCCTAAAAGGAAAAAAAAAAAACTAATTCTCCCATATTCTTGTCCTCAGGAGTGGTAATGTCCTTTCAGTCCTTTGGATACAAGGTCAGCTGGTCACTAATTAAAACTCTCCAGTGACCAGGATAAGTTCTAGAGATTCATAACTATCTAGCAGAGTGACAATTGTTATTTAAAATGCATACCTAAAAATATTCAAGATATCAGATCATGTATACTTTCAATAGGCACGTACCAATCTAAGTATGTGATGTGATGGCTGTTAATTAGCTTGATTCAACTCTCTTGTAATTCGTATTTATATATCTATATATGTATCATTCATATATAGATGTACTTTTGCATTTATATTTGTGTTTCATTGATATTTCATCAACAATTTAGTATTTAGACATTGTTTTGGTTTTTTGTTTGTTTGTTTATATTTATTTAGTTTGACTTATGAAGTAAGAGAAAGCAGTGAAGCACAGATATGGTGGTAGATGTTCAGGATATGTATATGTCCAATACTGCTACCATATGGACCTGTGCAGCGCAGGAAGGTATGAGACATCACAAAGGTGATGTCACCTCATTGTGCCCCTCTCTCATCTGTTGCCAAAAGTGTTGAGTCCAATTTTAAAAGATGCTTTCTAAGTAATGACAAATGTCTACTCATGGAACTTCAGAACTTAAGGTGACAAAAGGAATCACTTTCTATGCATGTGACAGTTGGTTGTCATTTTACTGTAATTTGAAAAAAGTAAGCAGGTAGGTTAATAACTTACACTATAGCATTCACTACATGCTTACAGTGAAAGACACTCTTAAATGTAAGAACAATTATAAAGCAATGTCAAAATGGTCAGGGATGCCATTTTGATATAGTAGAGGAATGCATTTTAATCTGATCATTTTCCTCTTTATGAGATAGATACTTAAAATAGAATATCTAGAGGGAGGATTTTCTCCTGAAATTTTTATCTGACTGTTCTTATATTCTGACATTATTGAAAATGCAGAAGGTTACAGAGCAATGGTACAGCATTGCTTTATTTCAGAATTTGGGTTTAGTTATTGCTGGATTTTTACATATGATAATTTGCCTGTGAGTTTGCTTTTCAGGAAAAGCAATCAGTGAAGTAGCATTGGTTAGCAGCCCCAGGCCCACAGGCTCATAGTGAGGCAAAGTACTTTACTTATTGTTAGCTTTACAGCCTTTCTTATAAAATGCTGAGTCAAAGAAAAGCAAACTGATATCTCTGTGTTAGCAATGGTGCAAAGAATGCAAAGGCACGTGAGGCACAATAAAAAAAAAGATAAAATGTATCAAAAAGTACTGAAAGAATGAGGCAGAGGATACAAGAAAAACCTGTTGTCTGGTTCCAGTAATTGAGAAGAATTCAGTATTCTTTATGTAGAATTAAATGTGTTACAGTAAAGCTTTAAAATATCGGGAATGATTATTAAAATATAAATACCTATTATCTGTATCTCTGTATCTCTGGAAGTATAATTTTCCTCTCCTCTTATCAGTTACTATATTTAGGGACTTTTTAAAAAACTAAACGAATATTTAAGTAGTTTAGTAGCTTGCTTTAAGTGACTGCTTAGAGCACTTGGACTTCAACTGTATCTCACTATCATTAATGTGCCATTTAAAGTAGTATCCAAAGCAAAATATTCTAAGAAGTAGTTAACAAAGGTTAAAACATAGTTGGGACACTGAAAGGGAGGAACTGATGAGCAGATTGCTGATAAGTAACCTCTATACTCACTAAGAGAACAACATCTGACCAAAGGAAAGAAAGGCCTCTGAATTATTAATAGCCTGTTCTGCAACACTGTTGGGAATTCAGTTGGGTCATGAATTCTGGCAGGTTGTCATGGAAACAGAGATGATGCGACCAAATGCATAGCTCTCCTCCAAAATGAGTCTAACTGCTACTTTTGATATTCTAATGGCTGATTCGGAATTTCTAATAGTAATATTAATGTGGTGGAACATATTTTCTAGCTTAATTACATATACTTCTCTGTAGGCAGAGCAGTTATAAATGTATTTTCTAAATGTATTCTATATTATGCTTTTGTAGGAAAGCCTTCCCACAACTGAGGTTTTAAATTTGTATTTTGATAACTAATGGCATGTGATATTTATTCATATTTCACAATAGTATTACTGACCCACTATTATGTGGTGATTGACTTTTCTAGTGGCTCTCAAGGGTTTGTTAGAGTCAACCACCTCTGCAGTCTCTTTGACTTAAATCACTACTGTTGAGAAAAATGCCTGGGAGACTAATTCTGGTGTGTTTTTTATTGTTATTCTAAGAAACACTAACTTTCTTGTAGCTGATTGCACCCCACGTAGAAACTAAAACAGAAGTAGAAGTTAATAATGACTGGGAAACATGTGCTTATAATACTTAATAATTATGCAAATTGAAAGGAAGAAATCAGACCTTCTTTTGTGAGAAACTTTGGAGAGGATAAGGTTAAAAATGGTTGTTCAAAAATTACAGTTTAACAATTCAAAAAGAAAACTTGGCTATTGGTAGCTACATCTTTATATCACTCACTGATATAAAGATCATTTATATTTATAAATATCATTTATGATATTTATATCATTTATATCATTTCACTTTAATATGTTAAGTTTAAGATACACTTGACATTAAATTATAGAATGTATTATGGCCAATTTATCTTAAAAGATACCTTTTCTCTAACTTTCAGCAAACCTATAATTCTTACTTCATGTTCACAGAGTGGCTGGATTACCCTCCTGTTACGCTGTCATCCTGGATCCTGTCTGAATCAGTTTCCTAGCAGTTTTTCTCTGTCACTCTCCTCTGGGTTCCAGTAGCTTTAGTTCTTTGATACAGTGTTTACCCTAGCTGCTCCATCTGCTGCTGTGTGCTTGTTTTAACACAAAACATGTGTTCATGCTAGAGGATTTTTCCTAAATGTTGTTTCTGGGTGCTCTGCAAGAAATCCAGGACACGGTCACTGTGTTTGAATACCATTCAGATGTCAACAACAATACATAAAGTCCCCTGTGAGAGAAGAAAGTGAGGGTCCCAGGGGGATTGGATGACAGACCAGGAAGGAAAAAATAAACAAAGATGATGTTTGAAATCTCAAGGGAAAGCTTGTCAGTATGGTAGTTCAAAAACCATTTAGAATCAGTTGGTACTGAAAGAACACATAATGCATCCTGTCTGTTTCTTAAGATTGATATCATGAGCATATTAGATAATTAGAAATTCTCTTTGATTCCTTAGCCCACATTTTACAGCCATAATGTCATTGATGTTCTAACCTCAAAACCCACATTGTTTTGGCAGACAAGACTTTTCACAAGGCCAGATTTGGGTATAGGAAATCTTCTAGAGCAAAGACCTTGGGGCTTTTTAGTTCTCTTTCCAATCTTATACCCTTTCCAGATCCCTGTGGTTATCTGTTAATATGTTTATCTGAAATACTAATGCTTCACTTGCTGGTCAGAGCGGGTGATATATTTGTGCAGTGTTTTATCTCTTCTCCTTGCTGAAGCATAGACTCTAGAGTTTGCCACTCCTACTTCAACTTTTCTGTAGTCTAGCCCAAATATTTTTATACTGCATTTGTTTAAAAAGTGAAAATGGTGCCTTTACATCTAGCCTAAGGGGATAGTTTCTTTAGAAAAAAGGAAACGTTCATCTCCCTTGAAATGAATATACTAGGAATATAGCAGATACTTATCTTTTATTGAGGAAAGTAAATGAAGATTTCATCAACTAATTTATCTTTTGCATATTTTCCTTTCTTTATAAACAATATGTTTTCACAAGTGTAACAGCAGCAAAAGAAATCCTGACCTTGCCTGTTGCTGAAAGACTAGGAAGTTATGCTACACCCTAGAGCAATCAGTCATCAACATCATTTCTTGTCTGCTTTAAAAATGTGCATGTGATTTTTTTTCACACTGCTAATGAAAGCATTACAGAGATTAGCTTTTGAAGCTCGAGCAGCTTTCATTTATTTTCCTTCTGGTATTCCCTCTGCCTCTAGCTAAAATGTAGAACCTTAAAAATGTTGTTCTCCACTACAGAATTCAGTTGATGTTCTATCAAAGTGTATTTCGGTTATCAAAGCTTCCTGCTTATCTTGCAACTGAGCATTCCTGAGAGAACACTAGTCAGGTCAGAATTGACAAGCTTGTGCCTGGCACTTTCAAACCAGAACACGCTCTATTCTCTACCACAGGCTGCCTACCTGTGCTTCCTATGGAGCATTTTCTACTGCTTGCTTTCAGGGAGGTGGGTCCCTGCAATATGACCAATGGGGTGGAGGGGGGGAACCGCAAGCTTCCCAAATGCTAAGGATTCCCAGATGCTCCTAACACAGGGAAAGAGACAGAAATCAGCAGGAGAGGGCAAACAAGAGAGATGAGAAAATTTTAAAAATTCAGTGGTTTACTGTTTTCAACATGTTACATTATTACTTAAAAATTGTAGGCTTGATGTTATGGTCGCTTTTTTTCCTAGCAGTCTTTATATTATAATAATAATTCCTATTGTGAATATAATAGCACCTACTAAAGTTTATCTTCCTATTATTTCGCAAAACTCTCTCTCTCTCTCTCTCTCTCTCTCTCTCTCTCTCTCTCTCTCTCTCATTATTGGTCTTGCAACCATAAATCCCCTGTTAGTTCTTCTCTTTGAATATATCGAAGCAATTTAATGTGGAATTAATGCAGTGTAAACCAGTATTATACTTTGGATTCATCAGATAGTGTCTTGAGGCTGCTTTGGAAACCAGATAATCTTGCTTGGAAACTTGATTGATCCTTGAATGTGATAATGTTATGTTAACATTTATCTGAAAGCTAGAACAGACTATTGAGATTTAGAATCCTGTAATTTTCTGTCAAAACAGATAAACTTTTTAGAGTGCTGGGGGCAGTAGTGAACTTTAACAAGCTAAAACAGAATGTTTAGTAATGATAAAAAACAGAAGCCCACAGTGGATTATGGACTACACTCTTTAAGGTTTTGATTGAATGTCACCAGAAGGATATCAAGGGCAGATGGAGCAACTTTAAAGCTGAACTACTTTGTGATAGTCAGGATATGATTTTTCTGTGTTCTCTCTTTTGAGAGTCTTGATCCTTGATGCATGTCCTCTGAAGGGTGTGTTTGTTTGAATTAAGAATAACAGAAGAGGCGTTTTTAAACATCCTTTGTTATGGTCTTGAAATAAACTAAGCTGATAATAAATTTCAGGCCATTTAGATGAAATGAAAGTATAGTGGGTAATATAGGGAAATTGCCCACAACTCACCAGATGCTACTGTTTCATTTGTCCCTCAGTGGCTGAATAATTTAGTCTCCAGTGTCCACCTGGGGATGACCTGGATACCTGAACTGCATACAGCCAAGTAGAAATATAAGACACAAGAAGAACATCACCTGTTGATGTAACTTTGTACTTTATGTCAAATGTCAGTTAAACTACTCAAAGTGAACACAACTCCAAGTTTTTAACACAATGTGTTCATTAGAACTGCCTCTTTCTTCTCTCTCCCCTTCTAACCCTTCATTTCTCTTCTCATCTTTCCTGACATGCATGCACACATTCATTGCAAATAATTTTGACTGATGCATTCTAGTCCCTAATAAACTCAGTCAAGAATGGAGTCAAAGAAAATTCCATGCATATAACTTTACAACTTTAATCAAATCTGCCTGAGATTTACTGCAAGAATGTGTGTAGTAACTTAGTGACTTTGACTTTATACATTGATTCATTATAATTTCCTCAAAAGAAAATTAGCGGAGCAGTTTATTATTTTCCACCTTGCTGTTATTAAAAGTTGAAAGGATTCTACAACCAGTGTTTTCTGGAGATTCTAAACAGGTGACAGTTTCTTATGGAAGTATATTTCAGACAAGTTTTCACAATCATAGACAATAATCTGGAAGCTACTAATACTTTTGTGTACTCTGTATTTCTTACATAAATGGTATACTTTCATGAGATACTTTACCAAGCATTACATACTTATCTTAAAAGTAGTCTTCCATATATTGCTAGTAAAAATAATAATCTGAAGTATAAGCAAGTAAATTATATATGCATCAGCTGAAGACATTGCTTTAGCTTTGGTTGTTTTTGAATGTGAGTTAATATGGGGTAAGGAGCCCTTGATGATCTTAGTTGTCAAATACCAGACTGGTATAAATATTAGAATTATCAAATGAAAATTTTCTTTGGCTCGAGAGATGGCTCAGCCATTAAAGTTTAAGTTCACAACCAAAATATCCAAGGAAATAATTTCTGTATCATAACTAGTATGGGCTGCTTAAACATTTGCATATATATATATATATATATATATCCTTCAACTAATATAGCAACACAAAATGTGATATTTATATGGTCTTATGTACAGTATATAAGCATGTATAACTTGGCTAATTTTTAAATCATGTCTACCATTTCTCCTCAGGCATACAGTAATATATTATATCTTTATTGCAAAAACATTGAAGTACCCTTTTCTAATTTGTTGAAGTTTGAATGTATGGTAGCTAAATATACTTTTTCTTTAGTTAATGGTACATGTGTTAGTTTTTGTTTTTTAAAATTAGATGAGTTTGTTTATATTTACTTATTTTTTTATCTACTGAATAACTAACTGTGGAGAGCCTTCATTTAAAAAAAATACCATTCTTGCCTTAGGAAACGGATTTTACTTATTCACCGTAAAATGTAAACTTTGATGATGTTATATTATTTCAAGAACGGAGTTTTCTCTATTTCTCTAAGGCTTCATACTTGTTAAAAATATATTCCTACTCTCTATAAAAATGAAATGTTATTCCAATATTTTCTCTCATATTTATTTTAATTATCTGCAATGCAAAATGTAACAAGTAGTACTTACTTTAAAGATATAAAACCAAAATAACTTAATGAAAATAGTAATCATAAGAGAAATTCCTATCATTGGTATTTGTAAGATTCAGTGTTTGTTTATTTCTTAGAGCCAATGAGTTGCACAGAATAGAGCCCGACCCTGGGTTAAGGGTCATATGCTCATTTGCTGTTGTTGTAGGACTCCTTTCTCAGCTTGATAATCTGAGTACTTTTATTAGTTGTGTTAGTTCACAAATTGGGACAGTGGTTTGAAAATGTGGTCTAATTTGCACAAAGAAGTTTTTATCATTTATTTAGTTTAGGTCACATGAATGGCTTTTGATTAAGTTAATAAACTTTTGTTTTCTGCCTTATTATGAGAGAAATCAAGAACGTGATATGACCTTCACCTTCTGTACAAAATATTGTATTGGTGCCTCATTGCTATTGCTATATCAGCTAAGCTTCTCAGCTCGGGTTCCTGACCACAAACCCAGCTCCTGTATGTACCAACAAAGGAGGCTGTGCTTCAGATGTAAAGTCTGTTGATATGATCTCCTATCATGTCAGAACATGATTGACTTATGGTTATAGAACCTAAGCCAACAAGGGGGACTTTTGCCTTTTAAAACTGTAGGGTAAACAGACATGGTGAATACTTGAGGCCAAATTGAGATTGGTGAAGCTAAAAACAAACTTTATATTTTGCTAACGTTAATTCTGGCCTTCTAATAACATGTTATCAAGTTTTGTAGCACTTCTAACATGCTTGTAAATGCAAACATTATTTCATATTGATCAGTTTTATATCAGCTAAAAGGAAATAAGTGTTTACTATAATGAAGTTGAAAGTTTATAATTCATGTGAGCGTGTTGACTTTCTTCATTTTATTAATGTTTCACTATAAAATATTTATACGGCACTTTCATTGGTATTAGTAAAGTGGGATCATTTGGTTTTAAACTCGTGTGCATGATGAATAATAATGGAAAGGAAACATTTGATGAATTTATTCATTCATTTTAATGGTTTTTCAAATTGTGAGGAAGATAAAAATTTGAAGTTTAATACTTCTTAAAATTAGTTGATGAAGCTGAATTAACATTTTTCACAAATTTGCAAGTATTCATTGATATGTCATTGTTTCCTTGATGATTTGTTTTCTAAATGTTGACATTTTACTAGGTTAAATTATTGTAAGGTAAAGGGCAGGTACATATCTTTATTTCCTTCAACAAACTGAAAAAAAAAAACCCTTATCTCTGCTACTTCTTAATTCAAAATAGGATGGAGTAGATGAAAGGATTCTTCAGATTGACCATCTGAACAATGTTTAAAGATGCCATGGTAACACAGGAGTGACTCAGTTTGGTTATATTGGTCTTATCATTAGGTTCAGGAGGGCCTAGACTGATTACATCTTGATGAATAACAGGTCGTTATTATTTTTGACTGAGACAGTCAGGAATTTATCTCTCAGTTAATTCTAGTCATTGCTTACATGTAGTATAAAAAAAAACAAACCAAACAAAGATTGTCTTATTGTTGTGAAGAGACATTATGACGAAGTTAATGTTTCTTAGAGAAAAGCATTAAATTGAGGGCTTTGTCCGTTATCACTATGGTTAGAAATATGGTGGCTTGCAGGCAGCCATGATATTGGCATGGTAGATGAAAGCCGAATCTTTATCTGCAAGCAGAAAGAGATAGATGACATGGCATGGGCTTAAGCCTACCCTAATGACACACTTCTTCCAACAAGGCCGTATCTCCTAATCCTTCTAATCCTTTCAAAGAATTCCACTCCTTAGTGACTAATCAACTACCTGAGCAGATGGGGGCCATTCTTAATTCAAGTTACCACACATGTCTTGAGAGGACAACTCTTGACTCATTGGATTATTATCAAGGATGTTGGAAGCCAGACTAAAAAGCTGTGTGCAGAGTTTAGTGTGGTCCTCATTCCTAGCATTGATACTTCTAATAACTTCATGTATAGTTTCTAAGGCTATGGAGCTCATGTTTTAGAACCACACTAATGGGTGGCCTAGCCTGCAGCTTACAACAAATCCTAAAACCAAATTGCAAAGCTAGTTATCTCAGATTTCTTCAATCTGAAGACATAATGAGAAATACAATTTAGCTTTGATATTATCTATACTGAAGTTAAGAAAAGAAACAAATAATGTGTCTGCCAGTAGTAGACAATCTAGTGATGCAAAACCCTGTCCAAAAGTGGAGCGTTCCCAGATAGGCAGAATTAGCAAAGCTAGTCTAAGGAAATCTTCAAAGCAAACATATATATGGTATAAAGTTAGCTAATAACAGTAAATAAAATGTGTTTATACCCTAAACTTTTAAAATTCTCAGACCATTGAGAATTAGAATTTTTAAGTGAACTGACATATTTAGGTGCCCAGTGAAAGCTTTAAAAATATTCCTGTATAGAGAAATCAATTTTCCCTCTTGCAAAGACAATTTTCATAATAGGATAAATGTTAAACCCTGAATATTAATATGAAGTTGATTCTCTGTGGAATAGCTTGTACTGGTAAGCTTAATGTGCATGGTAACATGTATTTTGATGAATTAAGTAGCTTTCTTAGAACAATCTTTATCCCCGTTTCTATGCCTTAAATACTAGACACATATCTAAAATTATATTTATTTATTCGGAGGACATTTAAGAAGCAAACTATTTCTATCTGTATCCCTTTGAATCCCAACTCTCTAAAACAAATTCTATTCAACATACTGTCTTCTATAGATACCAAAGCTCCAAAAAGATATCATTGGTTATAAACTAAAAAAGACCACTGTGTCCTTTATGATTTGGGCAGTCAAAATCCACCAAGAGAATTAAAAAATATATTACTTTTTATAACAGGGATTGGTAATACACCTGTCAGACTCAATAACAAAAATGATAACTAATATCATAAGTTTTTAGAATTACAGCTTTTTAAGATTAGAATCTGAGGAGAGATTTTGGCAGTTAACATTATATTTCTGGAATGCTGAAAAGGTAGACAATGTATTTTTCTTCTGACTGAGGTTAATATTTTAAAATACATTTTATTGTGAACATATGAAATTTACGATGTTCTACAGGACACATGTAAATGGTAAAATGATACTGTAGTGAGCCGTAGTGAGCCAAATTAATACATTTATCACATCACAGAGCTATTTTCATTTAAAAAGAGTAGCTGTAGTTTACTAAGTAAACAGAATCTCCAGGTTAACAAAATGTATTAATTCCAGCTGCCAGGTTGTAGGCGCCATTTCTATATACTTGTTTACTTTGCATATCTTATACTTTGTAACTTGTGCGTGACTTGTTTATTTTGCACGTTCAAGTACTTTGTGACTTGTGTATGACTCCTCATGTCTTTCCTCATTCTCTCTAACCCAAGTTGCTAGTTTATTTATTTATTCCATGTTTCATGGGTTTGACACTGAACATGGATGTTGTTGTTGTCTTTTGTTTTTAGCTGTGTTTTTTACTTATTTTCCATCAGATTATGTCTTTCAATTCCATTCATATTGGAACAAAGAGCAAGACCTTTGTCTTTTATTCTAGTGCTGACTAGCATTCCATTATATATAAGTTACATATCATTCACACACATACACACAAACACACACAGGTGTTATTTTGTTTACCCATTTCTGTATTGGTGGATATTTGGCTGTTGCATGGCTAATCTTAATTGTCACCTTAACATGCCTTAACTTTGTTGATTGTTAATCAGCAGAGAAGGGGCAGTCCACTGTGGGCAGTGGCACTCCTGGTTACGTGGTCCTGAAGTTGATAGAGGTAGAAATTAGTTTTCCTCTGTAATCTTTGCCTCAGTTCCTCCTGCCAGGTTTATGCCTTGGCTTCTCTTAATGATGGACTATGAATTAGATGTATAATATGAAATAAATAGTAATTTCAGTTCACAGTGTTTACTGCAGCAACAGAAATCAAAGTAGGATAATGTCCTGGCTGACAATTAGTGACCACTGATGTTATTTATATCTCTATGCTCTTTGATTTTTTCCATTGGTATTTGCTTCCTTTCTAATGATATTACCATATGTTTTATTTATTAGAGCTCTACTGTAGTACAGTCTTAGATAAAGTGTTGTGTGCTCAGGATGTCTTTGGCTTTCAAGTGGGTTTTTATCCTTCTTAATTTTTTTACATGTGATTCCTTAGGAATTTTCAATTTCTGTGAGAAATATCATGATATGTTTAAGGGATTGTATCATTTGTATAGATTTTAGATTCCAGATTCAAGTTAGGAATATTCATTCTTATATTGTAGAAATTTGTGATGCTATTCCATTTATGTCTTCCTTATTTGCTTTTATATTTTATCTTTATATGATCAAATGACGGTTTTCTTAATTTCGTCTTTAGGCAGATCATTATGTGTAGATAGAATTGTTACTAACTTTTATATTATTGTTCATTTTATGGTTTTATTGATTGGTTTATTATTTCTAACTGTTTTTGGAGAGCCAGAAAATCTGTTTGAATATTGCTAAGTACAGAACAAAGTGTTAGACAGCAAGACTCAGGGATGAGGTATTATCCACTTGAAGACATTATCTGTGTTTTGAATGGACCATATCTGTGGACATTCATAGTATTGGTCACTAATTTCCTTGATGAGTAGAAAACATAAGATTCCATAATTCAATTTAAAGGTCAGACAATTTTACTATTTTTCTGTTAATTATTATTTAGGAAGCCATTGTAAAACTAAATATTTTGTTTTGTGACCTGGTATGTTGGGTGGAGAAAAAGATTATCTATCAGTCAAGTCCTGCCCCCAGTCCTTGGTTGATAGCAATTTGTAACGTTAATCAAATCAATGAATACTTTGACACTTAGTATTTTATAAGATAGAGGAAAAGTTATGATTCTAGAGTTCCTTAGAGACACTGGGATTCTGATCTATATTATTTTTCTGTTTTATAATTTTCTAAATTCACAGTGTTATAATTCTTCATAATTATATGACAAACTCTTAAAATGTGTCTAGATATTTCACATAGTCACATTTAATGATAAAATTAGTTTTTTGATTAAACAAAAATGTATTTGTTTTCTACTATAAACACAAACCTAAGGTAATAAAATAACTCAAAGAGAAAAACTACACACATAAGCTTTCCAAACAACAGGTTGACATTATTTTAAAATCTGCTGTCAAGACTGCAACTTGGAAAATACTTATTTTTCCTTCAGCATAATGTGCCCCCGAGCCCCTCACAAGAGCAAATTTTTTATAACTCACTGAGTACCAATCTGTAATTAATTAGCCTGAAACTTACTTCTGAACAGTATACCCTTACATCTGAAAGTTTTCTGTAAGTCAAATACATTTGACAATCTGTGTGATTCAGCACATGATATAGAAAGATCCCGGTTGGACATTGTCTGGCTGTTTAAAAAGTCCCTGAGCATTAAACAAGGATATTCAGCCAATTACAATTTAAGAGGAATGTTTGACCTACTTTGAAGCTCAGTTGCTTTAGTAGAACATGTTTACCCTTCTTGAGAGTGCTGACCTGTTTCCTGTAACATCTTCAAATGGTCATTAAAAGATGTTTAGAGTAGAATTTTCCTACTTACAGAAGAAATACAAACTCAGAAGAAAACTGACTTTGATTAGACATTAGACCCTTTACCCGACCTTGATTCTCCTGTCTCTGGAGTTACTCAACTGAGTTGCTTGTATGAGTTCATCAAAAATAATTTCTCATCCCTTTACAGAACTATTTAATGTCACCATTCACCACTCTATGTAGTTATTTCTTTATGTGTTAAAACCATCTAGTCAAAATATGTGTATTTTAATAAGTATTACGATATAATATTAAATATATATTAAAATAGGTGTTTCTGAATCATTACCTTGTTCTTGACTGCGGTGTCTTCTTTAATATTATTGGACCTGAGTACATAGAGATTGAATACATGAATAAATGAATGAATGAAAGAATGCTACAGTGCTCCTCAAGAATTTGAGTTTTTCCTTTTTAATTCATGCAGTGCTATTAAAAAATTAGCAACTGTTTAGGTTTAGACTGCCAATCAGAATTAAATATATTCAAATGGTGAGGAAATTGTTATAGATGTAGCTATAAATATATAGCTTTATCCCATTGTTTGGAAAACAATTGTATCTGGCCTTGTATGCAAGACCAGGGAAACCCTAGAAATTAAGCACTTAATGCTTAGCACATAAAAAACAAGGTCTGTGGCTTGGTAACCTTTATATTAGAGAATGGGAAATGAGGTTAAATAAGGCTTCATGTAGCTGGTGATTTTGTATTACACCTTATTGTAATCTATAAATGACATTTAATCTATATTCTCTAATTTGAAAATGATACATAAGGTTTTAAAAGGTTACTAACAGTAATCCTTATCCATTTCTAACCCTTTCTGTAAATATCCAGTATTCAGCTTAATAGCATAATTATTTTTCATGTGTTACTAGAGGAACATGGATGAGTTTAAATTGAAATAATTATAAAATTATTTCAACTTGATTTAAGAATTAGGCCTGTCTAGAAATTGAAACTTGTAAGGCTTTTGTGAGCCTCTGGCTTTGCTTAAGAACAGAATAAATTAACTAATTAGCAAGCATTCTAATATTAACTACCCAGTTCTAAAGAGGGAAGTGAGCAATGTGTTTCCTTTTTTCCGTTTAGGTTTTAAGTAATGTTGTTTGATAATGGATTTAATGAAATTCAACTTTAGCTGCAGATTTACCCTAGAGTTATATATATTATTACCTTATAAACTACTTAGTTTTCAAAAATAATATATACAAATGCACATCCACACACACTGCCCTACACACACACACACACACACACACACACGGACACAGACACACAGACACACAGACACACAGACACACAGACACACACACCATCCTACTTTATAAATAACTGGTTCTCAACCTGCAGGTTGTGACAAGCAGAAAACATGTATTTCCAGTGGTCTTAGAAACAGAGAAACCGCTCAGTAACAAAATTGTAGTCATGAAGTAGCAATGAAACAATTTATTGGTTAGGGTTCACCACAACATGGGGAACTGTATTAAAGGGTCACAGTATTAGGAAGGTTGAGAGCCACTGAATGACTTTCACGATTTAGAGTTTTGAAAGCAAGTTTATTCTATCCATTTTAAGTCAGTCATTACTCCTGGCCCCTGTGCAAAAATGATACTATTTGTTAAGTAATTGAAAGTGGTTGTGTAGTTTATCTCTCTGCTCTACCATATTGTTCAAGAAAATGGACTTCAAATATATCAAAGGGGAACTCAGTTTTAAAGTTGGAAACTCCTCTAACTGGCTCCTGTGTAAGATCCTCCAAGTAACATTGAAACAAAGAAAGGAGAAACAAACTAGAATATAAAGTGTAGGTTGGTTAGCTGATTAATGAACTAGAAGATACATTTTAGGTAATTTTTTTTCAAATACTATTTTTAATGATGGTTCTTAAACCTTTTAACTGACTCTGTAGTCCACTACCTACCAGAGAGAGTGAGAAAAAGGATGCAGGGAAGTAGACATGTTTAGAAAGTTTTCACTTCATTTTACCTCCATAGCAATGATTCTGAACTGCTATGGAGGTAAAATGAAGTGAAAACCTAAGGGTTCAGGAGTCGGCCTTAGCCTTTCACACCTGTGTCCATTTTAGTAAAATGTTCCTTGAATTGACAGAGATCTTGTTTAAACTTGCATGCATTCCAGACCAACCGAATCATCCTTTGTAGGGCAGGTAAATCAGCCAGATGTGTTTCAGCAAACTGCATTCTTCTTAAAAACATGAGATGAGGGAAAGGACCTATCTAGTTAAAATGTTATCATAGAGACAATCCATCAAGAAAAGGGGATTATAAGCTGTGAATTCTTGGTTATTTCCATGTGATGCCAAGCTCTGGAACGTATCTCCCAAGATCTTGTCAAAAAAATGCCAAGGACTAGAGTAGGAGTTTTATTGTGTCTCTCACCCTGACAGTGAGTACATTAGACTTTTGAAAATGCCATCTTGATTTATAAAAAGCTTGTTCTAAATGTCAGACCACAGCTTGATAGCCCAATTTTAGGATTAGAACCAAAGTCTAGCACTGACCTGCTTCCATTTCCCCTAGGCCTTTTTTTTTCTTCATTGGCTTTTATGGTCTGGTTACGTTTCTGTGTTAGAAAACCCTTGTAGAGGTCCAGTATGTGAAACTGGAGTTCCTTCCTAGAGAAACCAGCTTTCCTGGATCAAGATTATGCTGCTTAATCTGGATTCATTCAGTCATCCATTATTTCTGAAAATAAAGGCTGTGTTTACAACCATATGTGTGTGCTATCAATTGGAAACCTCGTGTGTGGGGGGCGACATTTATACATCTTTCAGTACTGATTGCATAAAATCTAGAGGATGTTAAAGAAGAGAGTGTAATTGATTCAGTATATGTATAGTGAGGGAACAGTGTACTTGATCTTAACAAAGTAAGATAATGTTTTGGGCCACAGTGATACAATAGAAAAGGCAGCACAGAAGTTGAAAATCTCCCTGCCTGTTGATTTGCACCTTTCCAGAGACTGCAAATGAAATCTACCCATTTGTCATCCGCTTTCAATGATGTAATGAAAACTACCAGTTCTGGCACCCAAGTTATTTTGGATCTTTAGCCAAAGGGCAAAAACTCCATGTGTCATACCAGGTCAATTCTAAGCAACAGCTACAGCACCAATGAAGTGTGTAGAGCTATGATCTGTCTGGCTCCTTTCGTTTAGCATAAATCATCATTTTCCTGTATAAAAAAATTCAGAATGGCATTGCTGAAAAGGTATGTTTCTCCTGTCTCCTTATTTTGGAAGACTTGAGTACAATTTCCGGAGTTCTTTGTTTCCTAAGCATATGTATTAAATACTAATTAGATCCAGCATAATCTTGGCATCAGATGTTTTGGAGATGTGGTTACCAATACCAGCTATCTGTAATTTTAGGAACCAGGTGCTCCCCAAGCCTTCCTTAAGCAACTCAGTGCCAGCAGCCAGGTCATCAGAAGCTGCTAAATACAACTTGAGTATCATTTAAAAGATCCCTGACATAAACGGCCACTGTCTCTGTCTCTGTCTCTGTCTCTGTCTCTGTCTGTCTTTCTATATCTGCTTCTCTGTTTTCCTATTTTATTCTTGATAAGAGGCAGCCTTTCCCTCTGACACAAACCTCAATCTCTTGAATGAGATCAGTTCAGTGGTGTGATTTCTGATGCATTCCTTGGCCACGATCCACCAAGGTATTCTTCTCTTTTAAAACCTTAACATGTATGTTGTTTGAACTCTAGATATCTTTGGGTTTTATGGACAGCAGATTTTTCTCACACAATTGTCTCCATAGATTCCAGTGCCTCTTTTGACCTTGCTATTTTTATTAGTTTTTCTAAACCTTTCTTTTAGGAATGTTCTTGTTTCTAAATGAAGACATACCTGAAAATACATGGATAATATTAAGCTGTAGCTGAATTGTAGGGAACAAATTCTGTAGACAATACAATTTTTTTAAACAAAAAACAGTACCCCAAAACTTGTTATAATAAAACTGATGCTTATATTAATTTTTGTTCAAACTTCAGCAAAAATTATTTCATTGACTGTATTTTTATTACTCAGAAATTTACCATTAGTCAGCTTAATGTCACTACAACAAAATATCTGAGCTGAATAATGAGGATAGTGGATATTTTTGGCTTATAATTTGAAGATTGCACTACACAATGATGTCCCTTTGTTTGAGACCTGTAGTGAGAACATTGTATTGGGAGCATCATCTCATGACCAGGAAATTGAAAGAGAGATGGGGGAAGGGACAGGAAAGGAAAATATAAGGATATTTTAAATTCATGATTATAATAATTTAAGATTCATAACTCCAGTAAACTAAGTGCCTGTTCCTAGTGACAATCTAAATGTGGCTTTAACCACATCCCAAGAGAGTCAAAAGAGCACTAATCCTTCAATACATAGAATGCTGGAGAATATTTTTCCAAGCCATGGAAACAACTTGTTCTCATTTTTTATTGTCTTTTTTTCATTTTGAAAGTTTTATACTATACACTTTGATCATAATCACCCTTCACAGCGTGCTCCCTGATTGATATATACCCCCTTCCCTACCCATACAGCTTTGCGTTTCAATGTCTTTGTTTATTTTTATTTTTAAACCCATCAAGTATAATTGCTATCTTTATAGTCGTCAGTGTGTGACATTCCACTGGAGAATGGTCAATCCTCCAGAGTCCAGATGCTTAAGTCAAACAAACTCTCCCTTTCCTAACAGCTTCCCATTGTCAACAGCTCCACCCTAACTCTTACTTATCCTTGCTTTTCTGTTTCTTACCCAGTCCCATGGATATCGTGCTACCAAATTTCATGTCAACTTGACACAAGGTAGAGTCACTGTGGGAAAGGGAACTTTAATTGAGAAAACTCCCTCACCAGGTTTGCCTGTGTGCAAGTCTGTGGTGAATTTTCTTCCTTGATGGTTGCTGTGGGAGGACGAGCTCACTGTGGTAGTTCCTCACACTGAGGTGGTCTTCAATTCTTTTAAAAATCTTGCTGAGAAAGCCGTGAAGAACAAGCCAGTAAGCAACACTCCTTCGTGGTTTCTGTTTCAGTTTCTGTTTGGAGGTACCTGTAGTAACTCCCCAGTAATAGACAGTTACCTGGAAGTATAAAACATTATAACTCCTATCCTCTCCAAGTTATTTTTGGTTATAGTACTTTATCATATTAATTGAAACACTAAGACAGATAGATACTATATATTTGGATGGATGAATAGATAGATAGATAGATAGATAGATAGATAGATAGATAGATAGATATGTTCCTAGCATGCACGAAGCCCTAAATTTAATAGAACCAAACACACACACACACACACACAGAGACAGAGAGAGAGGGAGAGAGAGAGAGAGAGAGAGAGAGAGAGAGAGAGAGAGAGAGAGAGGATTACAAACTTTGGAGTTTATAATGTTTCCTTTCTCTACCCCTCTTCTTCCTTTCTTCTTCTAGTGATAGGAATCACACCCAGAGTCTTTACGTATATGTTCCAAGCAGAGACTCTACCAGTATTCTACCAACCATCATTCATATTTCTTAATAAATTACCAAAAGTAAATGAATTATACTGAATAGCTCACTTAAACAATGTATTTGGTAACTAAATATTATGACTATGTAAAATAGAGTTGGAAAAAATCAGCAATTCACATTAATATTTACCAGAATGTCTTGATTTGTGCTTGGCCATTGATTGCCTGGATTCTGTGTGTTTTAACAATACAAATGTTTATCAAGACATAATGATACAGATAATTTTTTATAAATTGTAGGGTTGTGGGTCCTGAGTCTGATCCACTACACTACAAGGCTCAGCCACTTGGGGAGTCAGGACTCAGGGAATTTGACTGTGCTTACCCCATGTTGTCACAGGGCTGGTGCTGGGCTGTAGGGAAGCACCAAGGCACTGCCTGGGACAGAGAAGCACAATCTGAGGTACAGGACTGCAGGTGCTAGCTTGGGGGCCCTCTGGCCTGTGGAGAGGACGGGGCTGTGGAGTTCCTAGACTCTTGAACAACTGGGTGCCACTAGAAGTCTGAGTCATCAGGCTGGATGTAGCCCAGGGACAGGGGTGGGGAGAGTGTGGTGTCAGGGAGGTGGAGCTCCAGCTGGTCCCTCCAGGAGAGAACTTGGCTTGATGGCTGGCCACAGGCTTGGGCTTGGTGATGGTCATGGCTGGGAGGACAGAGACACCTAGTATGGGGGATTAGACAGCAGCTCTGTAGGCAAAGGCCATCTCCATGGTTCCCCAAGGCAGATCCCAAGGAAAAGAGACAGTCTGTGGTTCCAAATCATTTATTGCCATGTTGGAAATTGGATGTGTAAAACCACACCCCACTTCTCATGGTGGCCCTGAGATTAAATACCTTTTGCAGGGAGGAGTTCCTGGGAAGGAAAGTTTATTGACTAAGCCCCACAGGCATCTAGGTACCTCAGAATGGCATGCGATCTGTCTTAAGCCTAAGTCACCACAGGTCATTTCCTTTTCCTCATGTACATGTAGAGGGCTTGAGGTGTTGCCCTGATGTGTCTGATGGCCACCAATATATGAGGGGTCTGTGGCTAGTGACAGGATGGTGCCCAGGAGCAGACAGAGTTCCTACCATCCCTTCAGTATCTCTGGGGCTTCTAGCCTTTGCTCAACTGGGGATCAGGATACCTTTCATAGTCCCATAATAAATTAAACATATTTTATATATCTCTAAGTTCATAAAAATAAGGTAATTTAATAGAAATATCTAAGATTCTGATACCTGTAAAATAACTGTACATGTAAAAACACTTGTTGTTTTACTGAATGGTCCAAACATTCTCTAACATTCAGAAACAAATTATGAGGTTACTTTGAAGAAAATAAAAGAACAGGTAAAAATGCATATATCATCTTGTATCATAGTGTCTCCAAGAAACTAAGTCTTCAAAATAAGTGATAAATATTTGTTTCATTGTGGAGGAATATAGAGTTTGGCAAGTAGTAAGATAGCAAAACCTATTCCATGTCTGGGAATACACAGATACATCAAATACACAGAAAGCATCAAAAGAAGACCCACAGAAGACATGAAATGTGTTCAGATTCCTCCACTTCCTTGCTCTTTTGATGTTGAAGAACCCAAGTCATCAAGAAATGTGACTGTTCTGATCTACTTCTGCCTATATGAGATTTCTAATTCTAGGGGGCATATTTGAATTCTCATTTATAATATTGTACAGAGAGAAAATGGTCTGCAATTTTACTCAACTGGATTTGGAGTCAGGAATGGAGATATCATTCTACAAGTACTTTGAATTCTAGTCAGTCTGTTCTTAGTACATTATATTAAAAGCATTTATGTTCATGGTGCTTTAAAATTCATTGAGGAGTGTAGAAAGAATGTGAAAAGCATATGTAAGGGAGGGGAGGGAGGAAATACTATATTTGAGAATGTGTCTTTGCAGAATCAGGAGAGAGAAGACTGAAGACAAATGGAAGAGGAAAGGACTATGTGACTGAAAGACAGGATTGTGGTTTGTAAAACAGCTTCAGTTAGAGGGAAGGAAAAAGTCACTTACTTTCTCATGGTTTAGGTACAGGAAGGGCTTCCTTGCTGAAAGACAGAGAGGGCTGAGTGTGTGTTCCTGGTGGGGTGGTGATTAGGGAAGAGTGATTAAGGAAGGGAAATAGCAGAATGACAGAGACAAAGTAGACTGAGTCACAGCAACTGAAACAGTTGAAATGCCCAGGGTTTGAGACTATGTTGCAGGCACAGTGGTTGTATAAGGAACAAGGTCTGAATGCAAATCACTATGTTCTGTGTGTCATAATATAGACTTTGGGTGCATTCAGTATTAACTGGGAAACAGTGGAAATTTGTGAATGACAAAAATATAACTTACTTGCGCTTGGGAAGTCTATTCTAGTTGAGTTACACAGGTATAGAAAGAGATCAGAGTTGGAGTTAATAGCATTGAAAGCAATTGTCACAGAGATAGAGGCTAGAAGTTTGTCTGTAGAGGTATTAAATGAAACTAGGGGCAGGGCAGTATCAGAGGCCAACTATTTAATAAATCAGGCTTTATTACAGCATATGAAGACATAACTTTGTCAAGAACGAGTTTCTGACATCATTACTGTTTAGCAGAATGAGTAACATGATTACTGAGTAGTGAATATTTCCTTCTTGTACATTTTGTAATATCTCTTCAGCACTGTTAGTCATTTCACAACTGTGCAAGATATTGAAATACTCTCTGGCCTCTTAGTTTTCCAGAATATTTTTAAATCTCAGTGATGAAAAATCAGAGAGAGAAAGAGACAGATGAATGCTGTTACAAGAATTGTTTTGCAGCCTCTCCAATGTTGTCAACCCTATTTCCTTCCATCTTGGGACCATTATTTGGGTTCTTTTTGCTATTTTCTGCTGGTCCCTGGCTCTCAAATAGGCGGACTAACTCTGTGATACAACAGATAAATAATTTGGTAGCAAAACCTACTCAGATACATTATCATAAGTTAGCTATGGAGGACCACGAGACTCAAGATGAGGTTGTTACTTTATACAGGGTGTTTCCAAAACCCATCTCCACCCAACCTAAAAGGGGGGACTTCTGCCCCTAAACCAAGCAGGGAGGGGCCACCCAGAACCCCCTCTGACAGGCGATCTGAATTCTTGCTTCGGCTGCGAGGCTAAGCATTGCAAGGGAATATCAATAAAAGATAAAAAATATCTATCTGGGTTCCCTGAGGGACAAGCCTGACTGCATAGGGGTTGATGTCAAAAGTATCCCCTCTCCAGGAAAAAGACATCAGGACGGGTATGGCTCTCATGCCTCACTGGACAATGACAGGGGGACTAGAGCCATTACAAGGTCCCCTTCAAATACTGGAGGTCAGGCCTCTATCCCCGCCTTTGCAAGTTTAGAATTGCCACAGCCCTTCTATACTTAGAGAAGGGAGGAGATATCAGGGGCAGCCCTGCTTACACACTGTAGGCCTAAAATCAGCCATAGGCCTAAAATCAGCAATAGGCCTGTCATACATGTATACTAACACCAAGTCTTGGGTCTCAGTGGAAAAGCATTGAAACAGATGGCTATAAGCTAATGTAAACAGGCAGGTTTTGTGGAAATTTATAAGCCTGAGTAGTCATAGACCTTGTAAATAGGTAGCCTAGGCAGATAATACCAACTTAGATAAGGACAAGCGAGTCATAGACAGAGTCATAGTGACTTGTCCCCTGAACCTTCACCTAGCCGATACCTGGTTCTGAAGATATCTGTATTCCCCCTGAACACCCACACTCCAGTGTCATTCCCTTCCCCACATCCTACCTTTCTGTGTTTATACCCCTGTGTGAATTAATTATGATTTAAGAAAAAATTTAAAAAAAATCTCAGTGATGGTTATCCATTGCTTGACAGCAGTCTTCATTTTGGATCAAAGAAGTATAGTAAATTTAAGTTGTCAACAGAAACATAAACTAAGGATAAAGCTTCATAGTTCAGAGTCACAGCAGATTGCCTAATGCTGGTAGAGTGATTTTTTTCCAAGTACAAATCATATTTATTTTAGAACTTTACTCTAGACTCTCTTGACCAATAGACTCTAGAATATTTAATAAATTCAACATATCTTAGGCTATGAGTTTTTAAAATATTCTTAAAGAGATCATGTTAGAGATGTGTCAAAACAGGTTTCTATTGAGTTTATTTTCTAGTCCTGTTATTAAATTTAAGTTTAATTTATTATAGCCTATATTAATATCTATGTTCTAGGAAAAACATTCTAATTTTAAAGCTCATTTTGGAGTAAAACTAAGGAGATATTTCATTGAGTAGACATTTTCTGTCTGAGTTCAGATTCCCAGAACCTAAGTAAAAACCCAGATATAGAAGTAGGTATCTATAAGGCCAGCATATTCTCAACTGAATGACAAGTTTTCCTGCATTACTCCACTGAGTCTTGTTCATGTATGACTTGGTACAGTCTCTAATACTAAACAATAAACAACAAAACAATAATATTTAAATCCCTATACACATGTGAGTTCTTGCATCTATGAAAATGTCTCCAAATCTATGCTCTAGAATGTATGGGAGGCTCTGTAACACCATCAAAGTTCAAAGTTAACAAATTGACTTTTCCATTGATCCAAATCCCCACCTCTAGGTCACTATGAACTTAACTGTTAGAATGTGTCACTTGGGAACTGACTGGCAAAGAATCATCTTTGACCATATGAAAGTATGGTCTGTGGAAAAACATATATATGGAGGTGGTTTTGTACAGGTGATGAATGTAGCCAAAGTAAAAATGAATGGTAGTATTTTTCTATCAGGACACACACAAGGGAAATTTCACCCACTCCAACTGATCAGAGTCCTGGGTGAGGCATCATCACAAAGCTCAATATATGAATGGTGATTGTGAATCACCTTTAATTTTGTAAAACAATGGGTGCAGGTCTGTATTCTTCTCCGCAGCCTTAATGTATTTATTGGATTACCAAAAATTGACTGGCACACCCTTCAGCCTGAATCACAGAATCCATGGGTCTCTTGGGAAAACTATGGTATAAAGAGATTGGCAGATGAACTTCAGCTTGTGTTCTATATCCTGATCTTCCTCAGTCTATGGAATTAGGCTAAAAATATTGTCCTCATCACAAAGTAGTTAAATTTGTGGATCAGGGTGTTGGTTCAGTGGGTGAAGGTACTTGTTGCCAATTTAAAAAACCTAAATTCAATCCTTTAGATTCACATGGTAGACAAAAAGATCCAGTTAGTACACATTATCCTTGACCTCTACAGATGCACCATAGAATGAGTACATGTGCATATCCACACAGACATATTCATTAACAATAAATCAATACAATTTTAAGGGGTAAATTTATAAATTAATTTTTACAACTGAAGTGTTTAATTTTTCATAGCATAAAATAATTCAAATAGAAATCCCCTTTTCTTTTGCAAACTTTTTACAATATCTTAAGTGAATTCCTGTGGCTAAAGGCTTGTGTTTTGTAATGCATTTGAACAGATAATATTTTAATGACAGTCATGCTGAACTTTACAGATTTTTTTTTAAATCTTCCTAAACACCCCCTCAGAGCCTCCTCTCACACATTAGAACTAATTAGAAAATGTCTCCCAGGTGTTTAGCACTTTTTGGAGAAAAGGGATGAAAAATTGTGTCAAATGATTACTGCCAGCCTCCAAGAAAGCCACGTGAGAGCTAAGTGGAACATTATTTTTTATTAATCACCACTCATAAATGCCATTGAGAAATAGAATTATATGTTTGAAATGTTACTTATTATGTAACAGGGCAATTAGCTTCTTTATTCCATTAGATACCTTGAGAAGAAACAAAGTTTCTAGTCTCAAGATTAAGAATCCAGTGACAGGAAAGGCACAAAATTGAATTGATTGAACTGGATAAATGAAGAGAAATGATTTATTTTTGTCTTCACCATATGGTTTTAAAATAATACTTATTAATTGAGTGATATTGTAGTATCATTACACAAGTTTCCCTTTTCATTTCCACACTCCAAACCCTCCTATGGATTCCCTCTTTGTTCTCTTTCAAATGTATTGACGTTTTTTATATCAGATGCTTTCTGATTCTCTCTCTCTTTCTCTGTCTCTATCTCTCATACACAAACACATATACACATACTTGTGCATATATACATACACATTCATACAATAATGTCCCCAGTTTGCATAATGTCTATATATTTTCAGGACTAGCCATTTGGTTTTGTGCAAACCAATTGGTTTCCCTGGGGAAGAAGATTCCTCCTGCACTCAGCATTCCTTGGTTACCTGTAGCTCTTTGCATAGAACTGAGGCCTCATGAGTTTTCACCCTTTCACATTACCATGTCTATTGGTGTTAATTTTGGTCAGGTCATTCAGGTTTGGGCAGCCCTGTCGGTGAGGCCTCATGCGTGCAGCTTCTGACATTACTCGGAGATGCAATCCCATAGCAAAATTTCTGTTTGTCTAGCTCTTGCTATCTCTCCACTGCATCTTCTACAATGATCCTTGAGCCTACAGTGCAGGAGTTATATTGCAGATGTGTAAGTTGGGACTGGGATCTTCTATTCAGCATTTGTTTTCTGTAACAGTATCTGACTCTTTCAAAAGGAAATTTCCATGAGGAGTGGTGAGGGCCTCTGTTATCTGTGGCTATAAGGAGAAATATATAGAATGAAGTTACAGATTATACTGGTTAAGTAAAGCAGTGATTGAAAATCCACAACTTCACTAGGCCTGTGTAGTTGGCTATGTTTCCAGTACCAGATAGGATTTCCTTTTTGTAGAGCAGGCCTTAAGTTCAACTATATAGCTCTTGATTACTGCCAAGATATAAGTGCTACTGTTGAACTTTTAGGGTTATTATGCCATCGTGGTCTTTATAGTGAGTAAAAATGTTGGTTGTTTTTGCTTCGGAAGCTTCGTGGTGCTTTTGGTACTGTGAAAGCTAGTAATCCAAGTGGAGGCTTTAAGGTCAGATTGAACTTGGGTCCTCTGGGCTCTGTGTTCAAAGTGAATAGTATTCTCATCAATAGAGATCTAATGTCCATCCACTCCAGTGGTGATAACAACCAAGGACAATAACAATTGCCTATAATTTTATTTTAATAAGTTTTTTGAAGGATTATATATAACATGTGAAATCTTTAGGTATGGGATCATATCCTCGAGTTCAAAAGCCAAGCAGAATGAAGAGAACCATTATTATTTTGGAATGTCTTGGGACCCCTGAAAAAACCATACATGTTATCTTTCCCCTGGTCTGGAATTTGTATTCAATAGCATAAATTCTGGAGAAGCCTGTGAAAGCCTTGTGGTTTATCTCCCTCCAAACTCTTTAAAACATTTTTTGAAATTTGATTTTAAGATAATAGTTTTGTACATGGCCTTTTCAAACTTCATTTTATATTTCTTTACACTTGCTCCTGATTTCCTCCACCATGCTGAGAGCCCCTTCGCTTAAATCTTTCCACACTTATTAGCCTTCCTTTCTACTTTCATATCAGATATCTCTAACTATTCTCCCTTTTTTTTTTAAAAGTAACCCACCGGGGTGTTTCTAGATGTCTGCTACTTATAGGATTCTAAGTTGAACACACAATATAATAAATTCAAAATTAAGAGCCACATATGCAGTAAAGCACGTGGGATTTTGTTTTTCTGTGCCTGTTTTACCTTGCTCAATATATTTTTCTGTCTTCATTTATTTGACTGAAGGTTTCATAATTTCCCTTTTCTTAAGAGCTGAATTAAAGTCCATTGTGTATATATACTACATTTTTATTATCCATCAGCTGATGGAGCATCTAGGTTAACTCCATTTTCTAGCTCTTATGAATGGCACTAGAAAAAGAAACCTTCTCAATTAAAAGAGAGGTAGATATAAACATAGAATTCTCAAAAGAAGTATTATCAATGACTACTATATTTCTTTAGAGAGTGCTCACTAGCAATAGTCAACAGGGAAATGACAATTAAAATTATTAATCTATCTTACCCCAGTCATAATAGCTATAGTCAAGAAATCACACTACAACAAATACTGGGAGGAGGTCGAGAAAGAGAAACGTTACTGCTGCTGGGATGCTATCTGGTCTAGCAACTATGGAATCAGTTTAAAGACTCATCACATTGGATTGGATTTTAATATGATACACTTACTCAACTCCTTGTCATGTATGCATAGCCATGTACATTGTTACAGCATACTTAAGAAATTATAATATTTGATAAAGGAGAGCCTAAGTCAGGTTTACAAAATTAATAGTATCTAAAATGAATAAAATATAAGAGTCAATTGAACATTTTTTCACAAAAGTTACTTTTTCAAAATAAACATTATGAAAGAATAAGATATTTTGGAGAAGAAACTGTACAAGATGGCAGAATGTAGTTAAGTTCCCTAAGTTATCATAGCAACAGTAAAGTGTGTGTGATATTCCAAGAATGGCGAAGATAATTTTCAGTTAAAACAAGGATAAAGAAATTCAGAAAAAGAGATCCAGTAATAGAGGAAATGTTTATAATATGCCTTCGGGTAAAAAGGTTTTATTTCTTCTGGTTCCTGTGGCCCTTGTGGTTTGAAGTTAAGACATAGAAAAAGATAGACAAAAGAGTTAAGTTAAAGTGGGGAAAGGATGAGATATGAAATTAGGAGTGGGCAGAGGAAAGGGAGAGATGGAAAAGAAAGTGATGAAGGATATCAGAGAAGGTGAGAGAGGTGACACAGATGAGGTGAGAAAGGAGTAACGTTTTAGATTGACGTCTCAAATGCAAAGCTGCATGGATGTGGCGTATAATAATCAAAATAATCATATTACTAGCTCATATCTTGGCAGTAATCAAGAGCTATATAGTTGAACTTAAGGCCCACTCTACAAAAAGGAAATCCTATCTGTCACTGGAAACCTAGCCAACTACACAGGTGTAGTGAAGTTGTGGGTTTTGTAAGAGAGCCTACAATCACTACTAGTAGTTAGAGACAGCTTGGAGCTCCACAAGCAAGGTTTAGAAAAATACTTACAAGCAAAGAATGATACATTCTTTGTCACATATCTTTTGGAAAGTTATTGCTTTGTCATGAAGTAAACATACCTGATCCATACGCTACTGGCAACACTTTGATAGGGACAGGAGAAATCATTTCATCTGTAATTGACAAAGAGGATTTACTATCTTGGCAGTCCTGCTGAGAAGAATTAGTGTTGCTCTCATTAAACAATGCTCACTGAGTAAATCTTCTGGGTTTCTGTTGTGCAAAGAAGACCAAAGTGGATTTAGTCTACTTAATTTTGATACCCCACTCCCACCCCAGAAATGGTGCTTCTGTGTGGCAAAGTCTGAGATACATTCAAAGATGAGAGTATTAGAGCATTATGAAAGGCTAAGCCCCCTAAAATCCCCTAAAATTCTTTAATTTTGCATCTGAATTAGTCTGGAAATCATGAGATTTCAGCCATGGCAAATTCGGGGTGCTCAAATTTTCACTACTCTGTTTACAATGTCTCCGAGGACCATTGTAAGATTGATACTTACACGTTTAATAATATTGGAATATATTGTGGTAATTCTCCAACCACAAAAGGAAACGCAACTTTGTTGCAGTGAATCTCCAACCTCAATAAGACCATTAAAGGAAAACTCAACTCTGTTGTGTGTAATTTTAATATCATGCTTGCTCTTTCTTTATAACTCATTCTGAGCTCACTCAACCTCTTCAAGCTAGCTCCACCAAACTGCCAATGGCCGCCCTGGCAGTGCCCTTACTCCTTCCCACCTTAGTCACTGCAGATAGAAAACACAAGACAGCCTTAATAGTTTAAAACTAGCCAGATAACTCAATAGCCGGGTGAAGAATATCCTGCCCCATCATCCCTGGATGGAGGCTACCAACTATAGGTGCCTCTGAGACCTACATGTCTCTGCTTCTTAGGCCTCTACCGCCTGCTCTGCCTCTCGTCCCCTTCTCTTCCCCTGGGAACCAGAAGTCCCACCTTTTCCCTTCACCTATATATTAGTTCCTACCATCTTTATTGACACAGTCATGAACCAATTAGAGATTTGATACCTCTCCTACAGGAATATGTAGCATTATATGATTATAAGAAAAATATTAGAATAAATTAAAAGCATAAAGAGAAATAACCACTGTTTATTGTCAGGAGCCATCATAGGATAAGCTAGTAAGTAGCAGGTGATCTTCCGGAAATGACTTAGCTTTAGATAATATCTATGGCAAAGCTCCCACAGGCAAGGCCTAGAAGTAATTCATGTTAGGAAAGATACCTGCTATCAATATCCTTTTCCTGTTATTATTAGACATACATACCAATCACTAGATATTAACCCATCCTTTTGAGTAGATCTCTGCAGATCTATGAAGATGTACTGTCTTCAAATGATGCTATATAAACAAATAGATGACTTCTTAATTCTTTATGATGATCCTATAAGAATTCCTAAAATTATATCAGTATTAGTTAAGTTCTTTTATAGTGGGACTGCATTAGGTCCTTTTCTGATAGTCAAAACTGCAATGAGAACTTTGTCAGTCTCCCATGTGTCACCAGTTTATTGCTTCTAGATAGTAACCAGACTTTCTACTACTCAGAACACATTCCTAAAGGTAAAGCAATTAACCGAAGGTCATAAAAAGGTAACTAATGATTTATTATAGGTTCTAGGACAGAAGATAAAATATTGGCTGGGTTTATCTATACAAAACTTCACTAATAACTTAGTTATGGTTTTAAACCTTCAGTGAACCTGTGGAACAGTGTCAGGTGATGAATGTTTAGCCAGATAATTATTCCTAATGGATATGCATGTAAACATTCTCTGTTGTAAACTTCTATTACAATTCATGATTTGACTGTATGTGTGAACTTGTGATGTACCTTTTAACATGTAATCATGCTGAAAGGTGTATGAGGGCTGAGGAAAAAGAGAAGAGTCAGAGGAACTGAGCTGAGTAGGACTTTTTAGATAGAATACTTCTTACACAGAACTGGACTCAAGAAGAACTTACAAGTATAGGCATAGCATTGGGAGAAAAGACATTGAGAGTAAGAGCATTATTTTGACATCAAACAAGAGGAGAGAGCAAGATTAGAACGAGAATGAAGAGTGGAATAATTTAGAAACTATAGGTAACATAAAAAAAAAAACCTAAGAGCGCAATGTGCAGAATGCCAAGAGAAAGAGAAAGAAAGATGGTGTAGAGAGAGCAGAACTAGAGCAGGCAGGCTTCTCCTTACCATGGACATAACAGGTCCTTTCTTAATAACAAGGCAGGCTTAGTCTTATTAAAGGAACAAAGTTTCTTCTTACAAACTTGGGTTTAATTCTTTTAGCATTAAAAGGGTAGACACTTTTTCTTTCTCTATGCAATAAAGATTGGAGCTCATTTTTTGTACCCAGAATGAGTGAGTTCTTTCTGCACCAGTGCTTGGACTTTTGCTCCAAATGCATATGTAAGTATGGATGTGTGTGTGTAAGTATGCAATTGTGAGAATGTATGCAAACTTGACCTGACTGGTATGAATGCATGTGCGTGAATCTCTATATACATTTGTGTGTTTATGCATATTTGCTTATATAAAAGCTTTTACTTCTGTGAGTGTTATTCTCTTCTCCTGGTCCAATAAAAGTTTATTGCTCCAAACTTCCCCCTAGCCTGACAAGTAAGAGGCATCTGGACAAAGGGGAAAAGGCTCTAGTAATTAATCCTTTACTTAATGTCCTGATGTTTTACGATGAGGTGCTTAGTGCCAGAGACTGCAGTTTCTGACCTCGGAGGAACACAGAAGGCAGATCAGCTACAATAGCAAAGTAACTCAGACTTAAATAAGTATTTTTTTTTATTCTTATACAGCAACCCTTAATATCTCGTAAGACAAAATCTTACCCTCTACTGATACATGACACTCTCTGTTGCCTCAAGAAGAACTGACAAGAAAGAAGACACTGCTGGGGCTAGCCCCTGGCAGTTTATGTTCAAAAAACCATTAGGGAATTTTTATGTGTTTTTGTCTTGATAGTAGAACCTCAGACAGAAGTCAGCCAGAGAACTTCATTGCTATTTGCATAAAATACCAGTATTCATTAATGGAGAGAGATGCTCTGAACCAGAGCTTTTGGTGCAAAATCTTTGTTTTTCTTTGACTTCTGCCATGGCTCTTAATTACTGACAGAACAAAGGTGAGAGTAAGAAATTTTGACCATGCCATTGAGCCTGTCAGCAATAGTGTAGGAACCCAAAAGACAAAGATCCATGAAAATTGAGAGATGGACATACTAGAGTTTGTGCTAAAGTTTATGATAACACCACCTTTTCAGACAAAGAATGAAAATTAGGTTGTGGGAGATTTGGGCAAAAGAAGCACACTCAAGTAAGCTAAGATTATTTCTTAACATTTTATTCAAATGAGAAGATTTTGAGAGTTGATTACTGTATGGTTAAAATGTTCCAGGTATCCTCTAATCATTTTCTTAATGATACTGAGAGTGGGATGTATTAGGTTCAGTTTGCTTTGCTAGGAGTTTTTACAAGCAAGATTTAATTATTCTAAGCAAGCCATAGATGTTGATTTCTCCAACTAAGCCTAGGTATTGACACTTCTAAGCAAGCTATAGATGTTGATTATGCTAAACAAGACATCCATGAGGTTTTAACCTTCCACAAAGAACTACAGTGAACCAACAAGGAGGATAAATAGTATTCCTCAGGAAAAAGGTCATCAATTAGCTATTGAATGGTGCTTCTAGAAATCAAATACATACAAGTAACATTATTCAGACTGAAGAGGTTGTATTTGTATATTAAATACAAACACACATATGCATGCACACAGATGCACACACATATCACATACAGACATGCAAGCACAAAAGAAATATTAATCAAAAATAAAGAAGAGAAATTTGAAAGAGCAGGTACATGGGAGGCTATGAAGGGACAGAAGGGAATAAAGGAAATTATGTAATTATATTCCAATCTCAAAATTAAAAAAAATAAACCATTTGTAAAAGTTAAGGCTGGAACCGAAGGAAAGTTATCTCTTTTTTGCTCCCATTCTGACTCTAGAAGCCTGAAAACAAAGCCTCTGGTGTCCATCTCGAATGTCCTCTGAGAATAAACTGTTCAGTCCTTCACTGGAACTCAGCTAATGATGACATAGAATCCTTCATTCCAATGGCAGGGAAGTATGTTGCTTCATAGTATGATAGTGCTCTTTTCTAGTTTGATCATTTCTTCCAGGAACATGAGTGAGAATTGAGGATTTAGGTCACTGCATAGAGGGCTAGGCTAGCATGTTAAAGACTATTTTTAAGGAATGGATACCTATGTCTTTGATAAAGGATGTAGCATCAGTGGCTTGCCCAGAGAAATGACCTTCCCTCTTATTTCTGTAGAAGGTCTGTCCAAAGTCATCTGACTTAACATAATGACAAAAGAATTACTGAGCAGAATATTTCAATATAATTCACAGGAAATTGAATTTTATTAATTTTCCTATTGGTTATGTGTTTCTGAATGGAGTTAATAATTTAAAATTTTGACTTGCCTACAAGTGAAAAATTTCACATACTTTCATCTGGATTGTCTTATATATCACTAATACAATAATTTTTTTTTCTCCTGGACTGGATTTTCATTTTCTCTTTTTCATGGGGAAGATATAAAAATAATTCATCTTCAGATTTGTAGGAGGATTTCAGTGGTACTTTCCTCTGACAATAAAAATCGTTGCATATAGTTGCTTTCATTTGAAATTATAAAGGAAATGTAATAAGAATATGTAAATTCTGATAGCAATGGTGCTGTTAAAAGAGCAGTGTTTTCTTTTAGGTGGTGATGCCTTTGGAGTCTTTTAAATAAGACAAATAATACTTTTATCACAGCTCAAAAGATCCATTTGTTTACCAAGATTATTTTTTATATGATCAGGTGATTTGAAAATTACAAGGAGGATGTTAGTTCCTTTGTTTGAAAAATTATCCATTACCTTAAAAACAAACAAACAAATAAACAAACAAACAACAACAAAAACCTCTGACAGTGCTGTTCACCTTTCAGTGAACTTTTCCACTTGCTCCTCAGAAATTAGACATTTAGGAAAATGGGCGGCCAGGGGCTCCTTAGAGGAATCATTGCAGCCCTGGGTGTAATCCCGGTTACAGGATAATTGTACCAGTCTGAAATCAGCAACACAGTTAATCACTAGGACTTTCAACCCAGGAGAACACTTTAGCAGAATGTGGAGCACATTATTGTATTCAGTCAGAAGTTTAAAACGTCGCATTGCTAGTCTGTCATTTGTTGAACTTAATATCATCAGATTTACAACACAAAACCCAGAAGACAGTATATTCCATACAAATGGTGTTGGAAAGAGCCCCAGCCATCTTTTTTGTTGTTGTTGTTCTTTTGTAATTTATTTGAGGAGCAGGTACTACAGTCCTCCTCCTCCTTTTTCTTTCATTTTATTGGATATTTTATTTATTTACATTTCAGATGTCATCCCTTCCCCATTTCCCCTCCCTAGAAACCCCTTATCCCATCCCCCTCCTCCTTTTTTGCTTTTACATCATTTAAATTACATACAAGAATTAAGGTCAGTTCTAGGTTGAGGAACTAACAATACAGTAGATGCAAATAGTCAAGGAACAAGCAAGACAATAAACACAAATAGTCAAAGAACAAGCAAGGCACTAAACAAAGTTCCATGAACCTTCCTGTGATCACTGTTTCTAAGGGCTTATCAGGATGACCAAAGTATCTGAGCCTACTTCCTTGTCCTAGCCCAGAGTCATTTTCACGCCTCTCATTACGTTTATTTTCTGTACTACTCAGCCAAATCTACAGCAACCTCTTCAGCATAAGGTTGATTCTGGTGCTTATATAAATTTGGGCAAGGAGTCCATTCACCTAGAATGTGTAGACGATGTCATTAACTTTACACAGCACTCTTTCCTGAACAACCCTCATCTCTCTTCACCAGACATGATAGCTGCACTTTTCTCTGATGTCCTCATTCTAGGTGAATGAACTCCTTGCCCATATTTATATAAGCACCAGAATCAACCTTATGCTGAACAGGTTGCTGTAGATTTGGCTGAGCACTACAGAAAATAAATGTAATGAGACCATTGAATTCCCTTTAGCTTCGTTCGGATACTGAAAACTGTCATTTGTTTTGTAGTGCCTTTAATTGAGTGATGATGATGATGATGATGATGATGATGATGACGATGACGCACGGTAATTGTCAGTACAATTTCGCCACTCATTTAAAAATAAAGATCTATGTATCTCTTTTCATGACTTTCAACAAGTATTCATAGATTTTGCTTATAAAATTTTCTTTTTTAATAAACATTGATCTTCATGCTATTGTTACCAAAGAGTATCCATAAAATGTTTAGGACAGGTAAAAGTGGATGAAGACGTAGGCTAATTTCTAGCATATTTATATGCATCCAAAATTGAAAACCTATGTTATCAAATCAGTGACTTCTCTATTTTCAGTATATAACACAGCGTATGCAAATGTAGGTGAATATGAATACATTATTCATAATTAGAAGGATTAATAGAAGTGTAACATACCTTGGCATTGACACAGTTATCTAAGACACTGACGGGTACTCTTTACCACTTTAAATAATGACATGAAAGGCTACGAGTTTTTGTTTCTGTGTATGGTTTGTTCTACATACAGTTATCAATAATCATCTTGATACCTCTCAAATGGAAGCCCAAGCAGGAGAAGAATAATTGCCATTCTTTGTGGAGCCAGCTTATTGATGAGGTGGACACAAGTAATATTTTTAGCCTGCTGGCTGTCCATCTGTAAGCAGTCTCCTCAAGCTGCCACTTCCTTATTCTCTGGAAACTGTTATTGCTTTGTCTGCCCAAGGAAAATAATGAGATCCATCTATCAAGAAAAAAATAAACAATAAACTCTATACCTTTCAATTAATTTGTTTTCACCTATGTTTACCAACGTGCATTCAGTTAACTATCCATCATTCTAGCTGCATGCAAAGAAGTACATTTTTCAGAAGGTTGATTCCATTAACCCTTGTGCTAACTAAATATATAGGCATCCCTTCCAGCTAAATCAGAGCCTTGTAAAAATCAATCCTTTCACAGAGCTCATAAACTCTTGCTCTGTCATTCCCCAGTGTGCCCAATGTTGATAAATCTGTAAGCTTAATAGAAGCCAAACAGGTTGTTTTCTTTCATCCCTCTGAACTGTGGTTTGTCCCAAATTCATCTTTGATTTTAACCTGGTTCTAACAGTTTTAGGAATTAGGATGGTGAGTGAGCAACCTGAATCAGAAGCTTGGATGTTTTGTTTTGTTTAAATATCAATAGCTAAATTGAAAAATGGCCATGTGCACCAACAATAAAATGCATCCTTTACTGTTTCCCATTAAAACTATATATTTTGTAAGTAAAGGAAATTTAATAAAATGATGAGGGTTGTAATTTGGTCATAGGATTTTTCTGACATTTATAAACTCTTTGTAACTTATTGATGTCTTATTGCTGGCAAAAGGTGTCAACAGTAGAGGTGGTCTTGGAATAAAAAATCCCTATTTCCACCTTTCTTATGTATCTCTACTGTCAAAATAGGCAGGAACTGTGAAACAATAACATTTCAAATGCTTTGTAACCATGAAGGATTTTGGTAGAATATTCCAAAAGCTCACAATTAAAAAAATAAACCCTTGTCTTCCAATACTTTATTTTAAAACTTTGTTTGAAATATAGAACCTAAAGTCAGTCCCCACACTGTGAGACAATTTTCCCTTCAATGCACTAGCATTGGAAAGGATCTGAGTTTTAAGAATGAAGAGTAATTTACCTTTTTCATAAATTAACACTATTTTTTATATAAAGGAAGAGATGTAAAAGAATTAAGAATTTTCTGCTAGTCACAATTGTGAAGGACAGAATAATATTAACTATAAAAAGAGCGTGGCAAAGTTTGCAACTAACGTAATTTTAAACAAAAAATATTTGAGTAAGACCTAAACCGGTTTCATTCAAGAATCATGTAGGCAAGAGTTACCATTCAGCCTTTCATAGGAAATAAAATTTTTTAAATGATTATAGAAGTTGAGAACACTGGCATATCTTTCTTGCCATTTATATTTTTTGATTTGATTCTAGACGTATAACTTTTACAGAGTGTGGGAAAGGATGATTATTAAAACAAAAACCAGGAGGATGAGGTGGAGAAAGAAAGAATCTTTCAAAATAGGCAGAGATCAGAAAATAAAATATGGAAAGAAACAAAGGGAGGGAATGGACTTGTGTGCTGACATCTTTTAGCACAGATAGTGAGAACAGGGATCCTAGCACTTATTTTCTGCTGTTTACTAACTTGACTTTAGATGACTTCCACAGATTATATTTAGGTTTCTTCACTGAAAATATACCCAGAGCTAATATGTACTGTAGGGGCTTCCAGTATGCACGGTTTGAAACACATTCAGCTCCTATTGTCTCAATGTCAGCAAAGTAGAAGCTTTTTTATACCCTGTAAGCCAAATATACTCCTTATATTTCAAATAAATGGAAAAAAAGACTTGTGCTATTCAAAACATCTGAAGCATAATTTCAGTATTCATTAATAAATTGTATTGGAACAAAGTCATGCTTATTCATTTACATATCATTAACAACTACTGTTTTGCTACAGTGATGGAGTTTAGTCTCTCTACCCTCCAAATCGTGCTATATATTTGCTCCCCAATTCTTTGTTAAAACAGATCTCATAATCCCACTTCTAATCTTGGACATATTTGAGAGTCAATAATAGTTGTATTATTTAAGACAGGACAATAAGAGTAAACTAGGAATAAATTTAGTTTCCAGGAATTTAAGCAATCCTCATTATAGTGAGTACAAAAACATATAGTCGATTGTGAATAGTGGGGAAAAGCTGGTAAAATGCAGAAGCATCTGTGGAAATGGTTCTAACTAGGATAATTTATCGATTTTCTCCTTTCTGAAGAGATGCACTGGAGCAAAACACAAACTCATCTTCTCTGGGTCCTCTGTGAGCTGCTTCGCCCTGTCACTTGGCATCTAAGGCTGCTTTCTTCATCAACAATTGTTCTTCCGCCCATAATTGAAAAACCAAAGTCCAATGGCAAACCAACGAGTTTTGTTTATTTTTACATTTTAAAAAATACATTTATTAATTCTTTAAGAATTTCATACAATGTGTTTTTGTCACAACCACTCCTCCTACCCCAACTCCCTTTAGATCCAGCCTCCTTACCCAATTTCTTTTCTTTTTAAATCCACTGAGCCTGATTTGTGTTGCCCAAACCCTTTTTGGTGTGCATCCATCTTCTGGAACATGGTAGACCTATGTCTTTCAAGGAGTCATATACTTGAGGCAAATCCACATTAGTTAATTTTCTATTTCTGTGAAGAGACACCGTATCCAAGGCAACTTACAGAAGAGTTTACAGGGTCTTACAGCTTCAGAGGGTGAGTAGACCAACATAGCAGGGATCAGAGCAGCAGGAGGCAGTCATGACACTGGAACAGTAGCTGGGAGCTTACAACATACACAAGACCAAGAGAGAGACAACTGGAGTGGTATGGGCTTTTAAAACCTCAAAGCTCACTGCCAGTGACAAACCACCTGCAACAAGATCACACCTTTTAATCCTATCCAAACATCTCTACCAACAGGACCAAGCAATCAAAAGCCCGAGCATAAGGAGGCCATTCTCATGTAAAACAGCAATTCCTTCCGACCAGCTGTCAATTGCCAGTAGCTCCTTAAAGTGGGGATGGGGGCACATAGGTATTTTTATTAAGCTGTTCACTTGATTTTGATGCCCAGACAATAGGGAATTTCCAGGTTATAAATACAGACAATACTTTGCAGGGCAGGAGAGTAGCAGCCATGGGGTAGCTTCTGAGTCATACAAAAGGGACTTTGCAGAGGACCTTGAAGCCATCTAAGGACTCAAAGCAACAGTTTGGACAGATGATGGCTGAAAGGGTGGTTATAAAATGTAAGTGAAGGGGTTCCTTAGAGGAATATAAGTGATGCAAGGATATTTGCATTGTCAAAAACCACCCCAGCATGAGTGACAGCTCACAAAAGCTGGAAACCTGGAGTACATTACACATCCTGTAGGCAGTAAAACAGTTTGGAAAAATACTCTTTTTAGTTGATCTGAACCTCTTCCTTGCAGCTGGCTGACAATTTTTTTTTTTTAATCTACTTCTTCCAAAAGGCTAGGATTGTCTGAGAGCCTTCTTTGCAGCTTAGTTCACCTGAGACGCTCAGCAAGCTTTACTGCTTTTAACTTTGTGGAGGCAGGCAGGGGTTGGGGTCCTAGTGAATATTGTCAATATTATGAACATCCTGAAGCTATCTTGAGCTATTCACTTGCCACCTTAATGGAGCCTCCTTGCAGGGTGGAGAGTGTTTTACTTCCCCTAGAACATCCAGTTGTTTCATCTCCTTGTAAATGCTCTAATCTGTAATATCTTGTTATTGTACTTTTCCTTTACATCATGCATCTTCAGGAGTTTCTTTCCAAGATGGAAAGTTTTAATCTTGGAGGAAACAGATACTCAACTCCTTCTTTGAAAAAAACCTCAGACTTGGAGCTAAGGATTACTGTCCTTTGGTCTTGGTATGGCTGCTTTATCTTTTAGTTAGAGATGCTCTTGTTATTCAAGAGTCTGCCTCTTTGTTCTAGCCTAAGGTTTAGATTCCTGCCTGAAATACTTCTTTGTTCTAGCCTAATGTCAGATTCCTGCCTGAAGCCCACTTCCCTGTCCTTTGCCAATGTCATATTCCTGCCAAGCAGCCCATTTCCTTGTACTTGGCCCATGTCAGATTCTTTCCTAGCAGCCCCAAAAGCTCTCTGCCTTTCCCCCTTTCTTTATTTAATAAACAAGGCTGATCCTGTTTTAGGTCATTCTGCCAAGAATACCTTCCTTACCCATTGTGGAATATGCATTATTGAAAGCAATGCACTTCTGTCTTAGGTTGGTAAGGCTCTGTGCAGAATCTTACTTGTCCTTGACTTGCCAGCCTATTAAATTAATAACTCTGTCTAGGAGTCTGTTTTCAGTTTCAAGTCATGTACTTTGATTGCCAACATGTTGATGTTGTTAAAGAAAAGTTTTAACACGATGGGCAGGAAAAAAAAAGTATTCCCACAAAAAGAAGGAAGGAAGAAGGATGCAAGGGAGATAGTGCTTCTTAGGGGGACAGCAACCAGACCCCATGCCATACATTAAAGGATCCGCCCCTCTGAAGGTTTTACAGGCAGTTACTTCTGCCTGGGGAGATTGTGTTTTTCAGGGGTGTAGCTGCCTGTTAATTGCCTATGCCGGATAGGTAACCTGCACCTCTGTAAATAACCCCAAATAAACTTTTTGGTTCACCAGGCTTGAGTTATGAGGTAATTTACTTTGTCTGTTCTTATCCTATTTGTGTGAGTAGACATTTGTTCACATATACTCTAAAGATCATGCAACACCAGACTCACAATCTGATCCTTCATTCTTAACTGACCCTTACACCTAGTATCATCCTGAATGCCAATATTCTAGTATTTCCTCATAGCAGTTCTGTTTCAGAAATCTAGAATACAATATCCATGGTAGAAGGTTTCCTTTCACTCTTGTTTCAGTATCTATGGTGCCTAACATGCTTCCTGGCACAGAGTGAAGGTCAATATAAGTGAGCACTGGCAGCTTCCTGATTATTGTACAATTGTCTTTCCCTATGTATTGAAGGCTGATATATTCTTATCACTATTATTCTTATTCTGTCCTTCCAGCCCATCATTGTCTCCAGATGACAGAAACATAAATTCTAATCTTGGTGTCCACCCTGGATAGATTGGCTGTGCAAAGTATACTCTTTGATGGCTTGTTTCTCACAATTTAATATTTTGCTTTTAAAAATTATACTTATTTGTGTGATATCTAAGCTACTTTTTCATATCATGAATCTTTTTATTGAGATTTTTCACAGAATAGAAAGGGGCCTGTGACTTTATCATGGAGTCTCTTTTCCACCAATGGTGGATTATTTTTAGCCTTGATCTAAAGTTGCTCCAAGATTAATATTTTTCTCAGATCATATCTTTTGACAGAATCTCTTTGATTCTAGAATAATATCAAGTTAAATAAGGAAATTTTTCTAAAAATGACCCTGAGTAGAATACAGATAGTTGTCTATTATTCTGGGCAAAGGATTCTAAGTGTTAAGAAAGACAATAATAATAGGAATGTCTTAAAGTTAAAATCATTTGGTCATGGCAGTTGGACCTGACCCTATCCCGTGGGCTGGATCTATTTGCAGGAATACTTTGTATTTCAATAGGGTATTGAGTGATCTCAAGTCACTTGGAAAATCATCTGATCATTTAAGACTTTATGTAGTTATTAGCAATGAACTTCCAAGTATGAGAAAGAAGTGAGACTCCCCCAACCTTTCCCTAACCCAATATAATTATAGCTACTATAAATCAGGAGATAAACAGAGCAAAGAAATGAGGCTTAAACTAATAACATCTCTTCCAAAACTGATGGGGGAGGAAAAGATAGCTGTGTTTTGTTTCATATGTGTTTGGAAATTCAGCTTCAGGACTTTTTATTAGACAAACTAACAACAACAACAAAAACAAACAAACAAAAACCAACAAAAAACAAACAAACAAAAAAAACAGAGACATCATCCACCAAAAAGTGACAATATGAATTACGTGTCAGAAAATATATTTGCCTTGTTTAACATGTTATTTTCTATACAACCAGTATTATTTACATTCATTTTTTCAACTTAAATACTCATCCAGTAAACTTCCATTCAGCAAATTTTCAGGCAAGAAAAACATTTTTAAATGTTTGCTTTCAAAAGGTAAGATTTAATATTAGAATTAAGAAACATGCAATACTAGATTGTCTCCATAGAGTTTATTGTTAAATATTTGGAATGACAATACAGTTACATTAAAAATGAAATGTATTTAATAAATAAAATAGCACAATATTGAAAAAGATTGGCTAGGAAAAAAACATTGCTTTTACAGTAAGTATGTGCATTGCAGAAAAGGCATTCAGCATGTATCACATTTTGAAACCAAGCTCTTAATTTGATTTGATCAAAGTTCAAATTTGAGATAGTGAATAATAAAGTGTTTAGAAAAATGCATAAAATGTTTATTTCGTTGACTGACTAAGATTGCTCACTAATTGTCACCCAATTTAACACTGGTAAAATGGATGTCGCATTTGTCTTAAAGACAAGTAGAGAGCCAAGATTGTATCTGAGCTAGAGACAGGAGAAAACAATGATAATAGTCACATCATTCTTGTAGGTGTTTAGAATTATCAGCTTCTATAGTGTTTAGAATGTTATTCCATAGTCTTTTTCATTAGCCTCCTTAGCTAGTTCATGAGGATGTGGTGTCTTCCATAGTTTCTCAGAAAGTCAGCATTTTTCTTCTTATGCTTGTCAGAGATTAGATGTTACAGTGATATTGTCATGGAGATTCTATTATTTGAGATGCATGGTTAACAAAAGAGACTTTTTGTACTGTTAGGGTCTTTTACCAAAGTCTTTTTTATCAGAAAGACTTTGATTCAAAGAGAACAAGCTGAGAACTGTTTAAATTACTCCCTCCTCTTTTTTTCTTTTTACCTTTCATGCCCCAATAATGTTTTATTATAGAAATTGTTTTCACAGTTAGGGATATACAATGTCCAAACATTACCAACTATTTAAATTATTCACAGTGCTAAGAAAGGATAGCAAGTCACAGTACTTAGTATTGGATGGCAAGTTACAAAAATCATAGAAGCAAGCCAATAAGTACACATTAGAGAACAGATTTCCAAAGATAATACACTTCTTCAATTAAGAAAATTTAGGCCAGAAGGATATGGTGGCACATACCTTTAACCCAGCGCTTGGCAAGCAGAGGCAGACAGTTCTATTTCTTTGTGTTTAAGAGGAGCCTCGTCTCCATAATGAGTTCCAGGATAGCCAGTGCTATATTGAAAGATTCTGTCTCCAAAAACATTTTAAAATAGTAAAGAGAAAAAAGGAAACAAAACAAAGAAACACACACATGCACACACACAGCCTAAAGAAAGGAAACAAAAGCTTAGAATTGGTTTCTGTTGTTAATCTTAGTCCTTTGAGGATAATATCATTTAATGAATTACTATTATTAATATGGATTGACTATTTACTTTTCTTATCACTGTGATCAAATATTGAAAGAAAAAAGATACCTCACTTTCTTACTTTTATTCAATGTAGGAACCTAGCCTATCGGATGAGCTACAATTAAGATGTACCTTCCTACCTCATTGAACCTAATCTAAATAATTCCTTACAGACATACTCAGACATTTGTCTTCTAGGTAATTCTAGAACCTGTCAGGTGGATAATATTAACTATTGCATAATATATAAATGGTATTGACAAAATATTCTCATTCAAAAAGAGAGGAATGGGGACTGGCAATGACAGATAGGACCAATGCATGACTGAAACCTGTTATAGCAAAAATCAAATCTTGAATCTTGGTGTCTGCTATCTGTGGCTTTTGCTGGCAAAATCTAGTTTCCAGAAACTATAAGTAGCCTAGTAGTCATTACAATCTATAAGAAATCAGACTGACCAAGCCACAAGGAGCAAGCCAGTATGCAGCGGCTCACTATGGCCTCTGCATTAACTCCTATCTCCAGATTCCTGCCATGTATGAGTTCCTGCCATGCCTTTCTTCATAGATGAACAGTGCTGTGGAAGTGAAAGCCATGTAAACTCTTCTCTGAATATACTGCCTAAAATAGAGTAGAATTATAACTTAAAAAGTTTCTTATCTTCAACAATAAAACGTGTTTTAGCATACACATCTTGTAACTGTCCCATAATTCACCTATAAAATAGTAATTAAAAAAATTTAAATTACAAGTCAGTATGAGAATAAAATCCAGTTAATTGCTACATTTGTGTGCTTATAGTAGCAACTTATGTGGTAATCATCATGTGTTTACCATTAGTGTTATTGCTTGAACTATTATTTCAATAAAGTCTAGCATTGATTGTCTAGAAAGAAAAATGTACCTTTTGTGTGCTTCTCCGGTTGTTGTAGCTCACCTACTGTTCTCCCTTTCTGATTTATATAATTATGTTCCTGTGTTTATGTAATGACAACCCAGGCTGGAGAGATTGCTTAGCTTTTAAAGGCTAAATTCACAACTAAAAAATACAATGCCAACCCATGAGTGGTTGATCATATTCCAATATGTGCCTCCTGATGATGCTTAGCAGTAATCTCCAGGTTTCAGTGTGGAAGTCCTTCTGCCCAGTCCTCCATTAGTTGTTCTTTCGTCAATGAACAAAAATGTGAACCATGAAAACCACCTAGAATTCTTTTCATTTTTTTCTTATTTTCTGCCTGGCCATCAATACTTGTGCTCACAATTTTATGCAGAGGTACATTATTTTAGTAGAAGTAAAAAATCTTCAGAACATTGACTTCATTTTTTATTCCATTACACCAGTCTGTTATTACTGATCCCTTCCCACCATTCTCGTCAATCACAGAAATATACTCACGTTTGCACACACATGTATAACATTTAAGAAACTGAGGTACTCTTCTGTGTGCCATATCATTGAGAATATGAACTCATTACCTGCTTCCTCAAATACTATAAGCATGCATGTCAGGTTCACTTTGGTCAGCCTACTGATTGCTTAGTCTACATTTTCTCATACACACTCCAAACTTTCATATGTTAAAACTTAACAGTGTTGTAGTATAAGGAGTTTGGGCCTTTAGAAATTGTTTCACGCCAGTGGTTGCGTTCTCATGAATATAATTGATGCCTAAATAAACGGAGTGTGAAAGTGTTCATTTCCTTCACACTCTTATCTGCTGTGTCAGAACAGTATTCAACATTTCTTGCCTTCCCCCAATATGTGGAGATGCAGAAAGGAAGTCTTCTCCAGGGCAGATCAAGTTGTGTACCTTTTACTTCCATTCCAGGTTTAGAACCATATAAAGTTTCTTTTGCTCATGAATTAACAATATGTAGGTATTTTGTCATAGTATTAATAATAAGCCAAACTAGCTTATCTCAGCCTCTGCATACATTCTTAAGTTGTTTTACACATAGTTACTTATTATCCATTTGAGACTCTCACACATTTAAAGTTTGGAATTAAAAATGCACAACTGAAACAACTTCTGTAGCTTTTGTGGATATAATACTGCAAGTGTGTGTGTGTGTGTGTGTGTATACAGACAATATGCAGCTATATTTGCATTTATGTGACTATATTCCTCAAGGGTGCATAACCATGGAGGTGGGAAGTATAAGAGTAGGAAGTGGCAAAGACCATGTCTCAAACCTCAGAAAGCTCAGGTATGTAGGACAGGTACCTCTATAACACACTACTCTCCGAAGTCCACCTTCAGATCCCAGTGCCTGGGAATGTGCAGTGTTATGTTCCATTGGGAAGTAAGTATAGAAGTGTGGCCTTTTAATTTGATCCCAACACATTAATATAATGTTTGTCATTAACACTTTTCCCAAACGATAGAGTTTGAGTTTTAAAACAATCATGTTTATCTTTCCATTTTGTGAGCCATACATTAAGTTATTAAGTGTGATACATATTTCATTCTCTTTGCCATTGTTTTGTCTCCCCTCATTGAGGTTCCTGATTATGCTGGTAGGAATATGCACAGCCTTAGCTAATTAATTGCTTTGGTAGAGCATTACAGTTCACTTATCTAAAGTGCCCTTCGAGCAGGCACTATAGAATTATTAGGAAAGTGTTATGGATTTTGATTCATAGCTTATATGTGCACACACGTTAAAATCAGAATTGACTCTTTATAAATTGTATGATAATGAGCTTTCAGCAATAAACGGGTCCTGGGTCCATTATAAATTGTCTAATTAGAAGCAGCATGGTTTAATTGTAAAATTAAAATTATAACATATGACTTGGCCATATGTGTTGATATGTAAAACCTTGTTATCTAGAATACACTTCCTCTACTTCTGTAAGCTTTTTAATAACCGTAAAAGCCTGTAATCCTTGTGAACAGAGCATATTGTAAGTATGCTATCTCAAACACACTGATGCAGCTTGAAAATATATTTCAGCAGCACTTCATTTTTTTTTTTGCATGTGCTTTTGAAGCAGCAAATTCTCAATCTCCCAGCATGAGACTGTTTAACTGCCCTGTACTCGTGTTTGTCAATCTTAGCCAGCTTTCTTAGACAAGGAGAGAATATTTTTCTCTTTGGCTAATGTGGGCAATGTGAGACATTGGGCATTTTCCATGAACATTATATGGCAGGATGCTTCTCAGTGTTCTAATCTGCTTTCTTGTCAGCTATTCAGCTCCTTTCAGTCTCTTCCAAGTTCTTTTCTCTGGAGTCTGAAGCAGACCTACAGGGCAGGTGGGACATTAGTGTGACAGCTGGGCATTCTTCTAGGACAGACTCAGCATGGATAACATTATTTTCCAATCTCTCTCACTCAACCCTTTCTAAGAAAAACCATTGGTGTGTGAGTAGCTTGATATTAAGTCTGTCTATATTTAATTCCCCCTTTGTTCCTGTTTCCTTTTCATTCCACATTCCTTTTTTTAAAAAAACCCACATTCCATTATGAGAGACTGTGGTGCCTATTGCACTTCACAGAGATGCTTTCATTATGGCAGGAGAACAAATGCTAGAAATAGAAGTCCAAGCATGAGATACCTAATTACCAAATTACAATAAGAATCTCTGAAATGAAACAGAACATAAAAACATTGTGTTGAGCTGTCTTTGTTGAGATTTCCCCCAGTGAAGCTTTTGTGTGGTTGACATTTAAATAGTAGAGTCCTACAATATTCTCAGTTCCTCTATGGGACTGTGGAAAATCATTTATGCTTATCACCCACACTTGTTTTCAAATCTCTGTTCTATGACTGACTATCTGAAGCTCTTCCTTGAAATGTGTCTTGCTCAGTTTCAATGAAAGATTAATGATATCATTTTTTGTAGGACTAATACATATAGTAAATGATGTCTATCCACTTAGCAAATATTTACAGAACAATGGCATATACATTCTGGAGGTTAAGAATGGAGAATTATAACTGTATAAATGGAGTAGGGGACATAAAGAGAACAGCAATGTATTCAAGCTATTGTAAAAGTTTCATATATACAATCTTCTGGGATTGACAATATTAAAGCAAACCCCATTTTTCTCAGTTTTTATGTAGGAAAGTAGGCATGTGAAAATTTTAGAAAATTATATAGTTAAGGGGACAATTTAGGATTCAGTCCTAAGCTGTCTCCCTCCAGTCTGTAAATACTAATTTTGTTGCGACTTCATGACTGTGGAAGAAGAAGAATGAACTACGCTGTGGTAGTACTTCAGTTAAGGAAGATGACACCATTCACAAGAATTAGAATGAGTGTTTAATAAGTGTCAGTCTCTGAAACGGTGATTGTATGGAGAATTTGTTCTGAATGAAATAAGCTAAACTTTAGGTAAATCCTTTCCTGTCAATGACAGTAATTAATTTCTAGGATGAGTTTGACTTTTTATCTCTTTAATGAGCATATTTCAAATTTCATTAATATACCTCAAGCATTGGCATGGCCCTTCTGTGCTGTCATTAGGTGTAGCCAAGGCAAGCTGAGCTCAGGAGCTGAGTTCAATTACGTTAGGAATATGGAAAAGAATGTTTTCAGGCTCAGAAATGTATTTTCGTTCTCACTGTTTTTGACATTAGTTTCAAGGATATTTAGTTTTAATATAACATCCTTGAGTAGTGAACCACCATAACTGAGCCATTGTTTTTGAGGAACAATAAACCACTCCAGGGCATTCCAGGGATAAAATGGAGGAGGTGACATCCTTGAGAAGGAGCCTTCTTAGGAACAAGATACATGTGGTAGACCATCTTTTCCCACTGGCCTTAGAAAACTAGAATTTCTAATAGTCAGTCATAGTTAATTATTGCAGTGACTTGCTAAAATTATCTTAGATAATGCCACCAGAGACCATGCGGTTCCTATTAATTTCCTTTCATATTATTCTAATAGCACTCCACTTTAAAGATATCCTGCATTGTTAGGTGTCATCAATTTGAGTATCCAATCTAACATTCAAAACTAGAGTTGACCTCCACATTGATGTGTCTGAATTTTATTGTTTATGGTATCTCATCTCCATCCTTTAGGTTATCCCCCTTTAAAATTCTCTCTTATAAGTTGTTTACAGTCAGAATAAATTCTTTATAACAATTGTCAGCTAAACTCCCCAGAGTGCCGTAGAACCCCGAATAGGAATTTGGCATACTGGTGGCTCCAGTTCCGAGTGCCATCTTCTTGGATCGATTGGACAGTTGTCCTGGCTCTTGCAGTTACTCCAGTCAAAAGCATGCAAAATAATGCTAGATTCAGTTAGCAAAGCAGCCTCATTTGGCTGTTATAATTGGGTGTGAATTTTCAATTGTGCAGTCCAGAAGAACACCGGAGGAAGGCTGGCTGGAGCACAGAGGTTGATTCTTGTATCTGATTAGGTGACCTGCATTACTTTCCAGATGGGGTTTATTTCATACACTGCTCCAATTTTCCTGTGGAGACATGGCTCAAGAATAGGTGAATTAATGAGGAACATACACAGAGGTAATGTTGCTATTTTTACTCGCAGAGTCCTGCTAGCAGGTGCTACCTGCCTTAACCCAGGTCATCACTGCTGGCTGCCATAGCTCAGCAGCCAACCCTAGAGGCAGCTGTCCCCTTCTGGAACTCATATCAACTTCCAGATGGCCTTATAAACACTGACCTCAGTTTCCATGCAGGAGTAAGCTGTGACTAGTAATGGTGGTGCCTGTCATTTATGACATTTTGTAAAGCTTGGAGGCTGTTAATTTCTTGGCACAAAGTGGCATTTTAGAGTTGACTGAGGACTCAGGGAAACTGTCATTGACTTACAGTTTTAATATAATAGGGTAGTTGAACCTACAGCTTACTTTCAAACACACTGTCATCACATGTCTTTCCTTTGTGGATGAGAGTTTGCATTTCTTTTTTATTTTCTTACCAATCATAGCCTCAGAACTCAGCTTTTTCTTTAATTCAGTGACTTGTGATATTCTCCACCATTGGCCTCAGACACGTTTCGGGTAATTAATATGTGTCATTCATTTTGGCGTTTTATTTCTTCAGCCTGGACCTGGGTGTAAACGGATATAAACATAAAAAGCTATTCTGGATGGGGTCTTTCTCATGCATTAGTCTATGCTAGCATTGGAAATACTAAGAATCCTTGGCAGGTAGCACTTGGGTTTATGCTGAGATACAGTCTTAGAGTAAATTCAAACGGGATTAAGCTGAGGAATTAGACTCTAGGAGTTTGCCTTCACAACTTTTCCTGTTCCCCATTATAATGTGAGTGTAACATGCTAATAATGGTCACACACCTATGAATGACTCCAGTTGCCTGATACAAATGTCATTTTCCTCTGATGTTCATAAGCCTTATTGTTTGGCCACTACCTTCCTTCTTAGCCACATTAGACCTCTTCTTTCTCTGTCTGCACCATATAAGAGACCTTTATATAAGCCCTTTCCCCCATCTGCTCCACATATGAGAAAACATTGCTATCATTGTAAGTATCTCTTGATACCTCAACTGTAGTAGTTCCAGTACCTCCTTATTCAATTGTTTCCCTGCTTAGACCCTGACTTCATAGAATGTATGTTCTTGCTTTATCTTAATTTCCAGCCAAGTTGATGGATTCATAAGAAGTAGAACAATCTCTTTATTATTTGTGTTGCACTGAGAAATTGTGTTTTCCCTGAGAAATAGGTCTTAATTGGAGGTTTTCTTAAGTGAAATTTCTTGTTTTGGAGTCGTTCACATGGGCACCACAGTTATGAGAGACTGTGGGAAGAAGGATAGGGAAGGAGAGTCAAGCAGTTATGAACATGCCTTAGTGGCTTAGCTGCTCTTACAGAAGGACACCTCCTGTTTCTCAAGTTACAGTTTTCTCCAACTATCTAGACCACTGGATGTAACAGACATGGAATATGGAAAAGGAGAGCAGATTCCCCTAGCCCAGGCAATGCCCAAAAGGTTTCACCTCTTACATGGCAGCATCCAACATTCCTTATAGCCAAAGAATGAATCGGTTTGCCCCGAAGGAGGACAGACAGAGCACACTAAAGCCTTTATTAAGGCTTTCTGATTCATAGTGTAAACCACATAAACATTTCCAGTGCTTCATTTACTAATAAAGTGAGTCACACATGTCTTAGGATATTAATAAAGTATCACAAATTCCTAAAGTATTGGAGAATTGTTGATGTATCTAATTAACACAAGGAACAGTTTTCTGTGCTGACTTTACTTCTCAGAGTGGCCTTCTGTGTTCTGTGAGAGTTCTCCATAGAGCATCCTGTTTCCCCTAGCAGCTGGGGGCCACACTAAACAACCTTCCAGAGAGCCTAAGCTTTAATCTTGCCACAATAGGTACTGGAGTGCCTACATTTTGTAAATTAGAGTCATTATGATTACCTATATTACTTGTGTTTTCAAGTGCCTCTCCATCTAATTTCCTTTGTACACCCTTTTACAGGAAACCATCTGATGCCTGTGATTTTCTTTCTGCTACACAGATAAAGATGTAGAGTTTTTGTTGGAAAGGGACAGAAAATTAGGATCCTAATTCAACAAAAGAAAAATGAAACTGTGGTACGTTTGAACATTCTATGAAATGCAAAGTGATGGGAGTATTCAGGGGCCCTAGTTTTGGTGATATATTAGAAAGACATAAGAGTTAGGAGTTAGTTGGACATAGCATCTCAGCTATATTTTTTTCAAGGTTTAAATGATACCAGGAAACAGCATCCAGGGGAAAGGTCCAGCCAGAACTAGACAGCAGCTCCACAGATCCATATCGAAGGTGTCCTATGAAATGTGGCCTCTCCACTTCTTCAAGCCACAAATTCTAACATTTGGAAATAGTGCCCACTAGAAAGGCAAGTAGATGGCTCAGGAGTTAAAAGCACTGTGGAAGCCTACAGACCTGAGTTCTAATCATCAGTATTGCTGGTCAGTGCTGTGGGGGCAAGACATTTCTGCCTGGGTTGTCCTTGTTAACCTAAGTAGAACACCAATTCTTGGATTCAGAACACTTTCTCATGTGATTAAAATGGAAAGCTGATAGAACATGACACCTGATGTCTTCCTCGGGTCTCTGCTTATAGAGGCATCAGTGTTGACCCAGATTCCTATTCCTTTAACATCCCTACTTCCCAACAATTTCATTCTTGTGTGTTCACACACACGCACGCGTACACACACACACACACACAAAAGCAAAGATACTCAGTGTTCTGACTTTCGTTTGTTTGTTTCTTTGTTCAGGACTGATCACCAAGGGAGGCTCTGCCTAACTTACAACAAATTTCTCAGTTCTCAAGAGAACACAAGGTATTCTGCAAAAATAAACTTTATTAAAATATATATTCAGGACACTAGAACTAAAGGTTCAGGATTTTATAGGTCAAAATAAGAAACAGAAAAATGAGAATAAAGGTTGGAGCCAGGAGCTAGAGGAGATGGTAGAAAATAAAAGTGCAGAAGTCCATAGATGAGACTGAGCAACAGAGGTAAACAACATTTGGCAACAAGGCCTAGAGGAAACACTAGAACTAAAGGTTCAGGATTATGTAGGACAAGATAAACAAGAGAAAGAGGAGAAGGACAGAGTAAGAAGAGTTGGAAGGAAGATGGAGCAGAGTCACATGGCCCGGGGAAGCTACAAGTAGCAATGGATCTTATAGCTGGAAATTAGGATAGTGAATCTGCCCAATCTAGGCATGCAGCTTATAAATATTAAAACTGAGTTGAGTATTTTTGTTTTGTTTGTTTTTTTGTTTGTTTTTGCTTAGGCTAAAGGGATTGAAGATTTACTGCAACAAATGTGGGTGGGTGAAACCATTCTTGTAACCTGGAATTCCAGAAATACATCAGGTCCACCATTATAAACTCCCCTCCCCCAAGGATACTATTCTCAGGCCTGGTGTTTATTTGTGAAATAGATAAATACTCCTTACATTTTTCATTTCAAACTGATAAACATCTGCGAACAAAGCTAGGCTCCTTCCAGAGTTGGGGGAAAAACTCCCAGAGTTGAAGTCTTTTAGCATCAGTGGTCAATGCCACCATGTTCTGGTTGTACTGAGAATTTACCAGAGCCACCAACTTCCTTCTTTTGCATGTGCACTCTTCCCTTATCCAGAGTCATTCTTTGCCCTTTCTCACCAAATATTCCCTCTTTAGCTACAAGCTTATCCCCTTGGATATCCATGTGCCTAGATCCAGTGACTTCTTCTTCAACTATGGACCCAAAGTAAATAATGTTCCTCCTAGAACTTCACATAGAATATCGAAATTATAATTTCACTCTCATCTATGGCCCATGGAATTTAGGTCCTGGAGAAGAAAGCTCATTTATTTTTCATATCTTTTGTAACTTTATCTCCATGCTTAGCTTGTCATCTTGACATTGATATTGCATTAATATATTTAAATATTAAAGGATAAAGAAAATAATTATAATTAAAGTTAATTAAAGAGTTACTATAACATCACAATTAGTCCTCCAGTAGGGGCTATTTAACTATCTTGAATTATAAGTTAAGGTACATTAATATCAGTATTCAAATTTTATTGCTTTCGTTGATATGCATTATTGTCTTTAATACGTTAATCCTCTTAAAAACGTGTAGACATTCAACTTTAGCTTAACTAGTAGATTTAGAAATAACTAAAACAAGCTAATAGTAGTTGTGCTACATCTAGGGACTGCCTACTGAAAGGCTATGTAGATTTCCATACATCTTTTTAAAGGAACCGCTTGTTTCGTCTTTCTTCTTTTGAATAAGTAATCAATACATATGATTCATGTTTGTGCATGTTAGCATTGTATCTTAATTGATACTAGTTATGTTAATGATTAGTATCTTAGTTGATGCTAGTTTTTAAATTCTTATTATTCTTCTGAGATATCACTGAAACCTGTTGATAAGGCAGACTTGTTGACTTTGTTGTTTTAATGGGAGAATTCATTTAAGTTCTTGCTGTCTTTTCATTTAAAGAGGCTCATTTCATTATGCAGGTCTCAGTATCTGGCAAGCTTGGGTCATTCCACTGCACAGTATCTGGCTTTATTCGGACATGCTCTATGAAAGTGTAGGAAGCTATGCAACTGCTGCTCTTGATATGTGGGAAATGTGCACACCTGTGTGTTTCTATGTTCATTCATATATGCCAAGATGGAAGAGAGAAGATTGGCAATATATTGATCATGCACACACAGTCACACTCTATAGATGCTTAAACTGAAAGCATTTGGTATCTATAACTCCTGCCATGTGCTATCAATAGATATTGCAAAGCATACAATCTTATTAAGCCTCATGATTATACTTTCTTTTTAAGGGTGCATTGTGAGGTGCAATAACTGAGGCAAAGATTGGAGGAAGATTCAAAACAATGTCAAGAAAGATACCCAGGAGAAAAAATACTAAAAGAGACAGTCAGGTATTCAAGTGTCTGAGCTGGAGATAGTCTCATAATTAGTGGGTAATAAGCTGCCTGCCTCAAGAGGAGTGGAGGAGGGAGGTTAGGTGATTGATAGCCCCCAGGGCCCTCTTTATTTGTGTTTGCTTCAACCCCTTTCTCTGGTGGCGTCAATAATTATTGAATTGAAGGTCTTGATAGGCCATTTATGAACAGATTAGGACGCAAAAGTCAAGAGAATGTGAAGGAAAATGATTTTCTGGAACCTCCGATGTGCTGCACTACAGGAGATTGTTCTGGTGCTGTCAAGTATTCAAATGGTAAATGCTGGACCCTGTGTGACCTGTTCTTCCTTCCCAACCCCAAGAAGGAGATCCTCATGTACAATAAATGATGCTATGTAAATCGTGCCCCCCAAGTTATCCCTTATTGGTTAATAAAGATGCCTGCATCCTGGGTTGGGCAGAAGAGAGGGGCAGAGAGAAGTTCCCTGAGCTTTGTGGTCTCAAGAAGGAATTACAAGGAGAGGGGGTAGGGGAGAGAAAGTGAAGTAGCCATGAGGTAAGTGGATCTTGAGTACAAGGCCATGAGGGCTGGCTTGATGGAGTAGGAGCTGCCCAGAGAGAACATGGCAAGTAATATCTCGGGGCTCACCCCAGGTAAGTAGATCAAACAGCATAGAGGGTTGATACCTGCCTAACTCTAGTACTTTTAAACTTATTATAAATCTAAAGGTTTCTGTGTCTTTTATCTGAGAACAATATGATCTGGAGTGGAGTAGAAATCCCTAATTGATATTTAAAGAGACAAGGGGATGTAGTAACTCCCTGGAATAATTAATATTAACTATAACACCACACATGGAGGGTCTGAAGTACGAAGTGGTTCACTGAGTGGAGTTGATGCCTGTAATATTGATATAAAATGATTTTCCCTGTATCAAATTTTCTCAAAATGCATGAATTATTTGGAATTATCCTTATTTTTAAAGTAGTTGCTTGAGTTAGTGGCCAATGAAACTGAGCCTTACATGTTTAGGGTTAAATCTTGGAAAATCTCAGAAAGTATTACCAGCACAAATTGGTAGTCTAAGGATTTAGTCACACTAAATTTCTACTGGGTGCCAGCTTTGTGATCTTTCCTGGGTTTCCTTCACCTTACCCAGTATTTTCTCCTCACAAATAGTGGGTTAAAACTTTTCAGGTACTACATGTGAGGATTAAAGCGAATGAGTGCTGTGGAATTGCACTATAGTTGTTTGCTATATAACTGAATATGAAACACTTTTCATATAGCATTCATAGTAAATACTAAATTTCAGTAATTGTCAAATTTATCTATCGACTTAAATATACTTGAAACTTCTTTTCTAACACTTCTGATATTCATTCTGAGTATCAGTCACTGATATGGGCTGAAATACTGTTAGGAGTCTTCATCATAGCTGAGGTACATTAGGGTATTTTCTAGATTAGCATTCAAATAAACACTTCCCCATGTATAACTAGTGGCTTTGTGAATCTTTAAACAATTAGATGGTTTCTCTGTGTCAGATATGCATTTCCTTTTGTAATTTTTTCATTTGCATGCTTTATTCTTCCTCTATTCAAATGTATATAAGCCATCATTAGTTAAGAAACAAAAAGACTTAATTAAAAGGTAGATGAGCCATTTCCATTTAATGAATTCATCTACCTTTTAATTAAGTTTGTTTGTTTGTTGTTTGTTTGTTATACTATGGCTCATTAAATGGAAATGGCACCAAAGCTTCTCGGGATTCTTTACTCTGTGCCTTCACCAGCCCTCTGCCCCTCATCCATCACAGTGCCATGCTGACTGTCTTTTTTGAAACAAATTATATATTGGTGATTTCTTAGGTCTCTGCAGGGTCTGTGATCAGCAAGATAGTGTCAGTGTGGGCTCCATGCTAGAATGATAAACACCTTTTGTAGATTTCTGAGCTGAACTCTGTTACCCATTTTGGAAAGCATTAAAGTGGGGAGAAACTTTAAATTCTGTACGTTTAGTAAATAAAGTAAGAACAGCCCAGGAAAATTCTTTACAGGGAATCCATGGTGAGTTTCTATTAAAGTGGGCTCAGAAAATGTTTTGCCACCAAAGAGGTGAACAAGACGGCACATGTTTCCATGTTTCCTGGAGTTTCCATGTCTGCTCTCTGGTGATCTGTGCATGTGAACACACCTTATAAAAGATAGGCAGTGACAATGTTTTACCACTAAATGTCCTAGTAGTGGGTTGCCATTTCTGAACTCTGCTTTTTGAGGTTTAACAAATAATGATTGCATGAATCAAATCTTGTCCTTAGAAAATATAATGTAAGGAACTAGATAACAGACTTGAGAAAGGGAGGTTTTACTTCTCAGGACCCCAGAAGAGTCAAACTGAGATTGAGGGCCAGTGGCAGCCTGTGACAGAAATGTGAGGTAGGGCTGAGCATCTGAGTTCCAAGGAAGTTTGTAATGTTGGGGTCTTATCTCAGACAGCCTAGGCTTGTGTTCTTTCTTATCTCTCCTGTAAACGGAATATATCTGAGACCTAGAATACTTATTTGCTAAGTCCTTCCTGATCGCATTCTAAAAGCAGCCTTGTCTCTAGGGAGGGGCTCCATCAGTTGGTCTTTTGGAATTCCCTCTAGCTCTTTTGAGTTAAAAGCATTTGCGTTCTACTTTCAAGGTAATACTTTCTCCATTATATAAAGTGTGAAGATGAGGCTGTTGCCATTGCCTTTGTTATAATCTTCAAATAAATATTAAGTTATTCTCATTAAGTTTATATTAGGTCAGAAGTGGTAAAAATGAAAGTGAAGTAGGAAAATCAACAAAATAATTAGTACGCTGATTGAATGTCCTCTATTGATTGAATTTAGCTGTATGTACAAACATGTAACTGCTAAGAAAAATGTTTGCTATACTTTGTAATAAATTTTCTTTTCTCCTTTTCTTTCTCTCCTCCTTTTCCTCCCCTGATTCTATGATAATTCTTGATACAACAGGATCTAGAAACCATCAAGTAAACAAGCCTTTTGACCTGTGTATGGGGAATTTTCTACTTTTGATAAATTAAGGTGGTAAGACATTCCCTAACTGTTGGCAACCTAAATTCACAGTTGCGGTAGGGGATCCTGGACTTAGTTAAAATGAGAAGTCAAGTGGGACACCAGCATTCATACTGTTTCAGACTACGTGCCATGTGAGCGGTGGCCTCAAATGCCTGCCATGATATCCCTGTTGTAACTGATTCTACCTTAGAACTGGGAGCCAAATCAACTCTTCCGTAAGTTACTTCTGCTGAGTCTTTTCTCACAGTAGACACAAATCACGTCTTGATCTTCCTTTCTTCCCTGTGGTTCTTTCTACTCTACCTCTATCTCCTTCCTTACCTCCATCCCTCATTTCCTCTCTTCCCTTTCTTCATATCAAGCTCAAAGTCTGGTACTTGCTAAGTTTGCAAATCTGCCTCAGTGCTATACCCTAGCCCTACTTTGTATTACTAGTTCATCTAATGCATTGCTAATCTGGAAAAAAAAATTTAGAAGAAATCAAGAGCTATGATAGAGTAAATAGTTAGTAATTAATCAAAATGTACCTACATAAGTTTAATTACTATAGTAATGTTTAATTTTACCACGGTGGTTTTCAAAGATTCACTTATCACAGATGCAAAATCATATAGGCAACATAAAATAAGTTTGTAGACTTTAATAAACAACTTGATCTGATATTGCAATATCTGTATTCCATACTAAGTGCCAAATACACAATCTTTGTTACATTTCTACTCAACTTTTGTCATTCCTAGAAATCTCTATTGACCATATTTACCAAAATAACTATAAGAAAAAGGGATTATAGTTCTGTATGATAATTAGATCAGCTTTATATATGATTGATAAAATAAATCAAGCAATTTTTAAAAGTTTAAATTAATAGCTTACCAAAAATACTCATATTTAATTGGCGTTGATTTTGCATGAAATGTGACTTTGTTTTTATGTGATGTATATTTCCATTATTTTGTTGAATTGAATGGTGATATCTCTAAAGAGCATAAATAAAATCCTTAAATATAGAACTTTGTAATTATCCATAGATTCTGTTTATATTTACCAGATATGTTTTTAGAAACAAATTGAGTGGGAACACAAGAGGACTTGACCATCTTTTACTTTTAAAAAGTTTTTTGTTTGAAACTTGTATGGAATCAACTAGTGTATTAATATAGAGTTTCTATGCTCACAGATAGAGAGGAGTCTAGAATAGCTGTCCTATGAGAGGCTCCACCCAGCTGCTGACTCAGGCAGACAGATGCAGACAATTACAGCCAAACAGTGGATGGAGCTTGGGGACTCTTATGGAAGAATAGGAGGTAGAATTGCAGGCCCAAAACGGGGTAGGAACTCCAGAGGAAAACCAACAGAGTCAACTAACCTGGACCCATGGGGCTCTCAGAGACTAACCACCAACCAAAGAACATACACAGGCTGTACCTAAACTTCTCTGCACATATGTAGGACATGTACAGTTTTGTCTTATGTGAGTTCCAAACTGGAGCAGAGACTATCCTAAAGGCCGGTATGTGGGATATGTTCTTCTAGCTGGGCTGCCGTGTCAGGCCTCAGTGGGAGAGGATATGCCTAGCCTCATAGAGACTTGATGTAACAGGGTGGGGGGACACCCAGTGAGCCCCCATCTACTCAGAGGAGGAGAGAGAGGGATGAGGGCAGGATTGTGAGAGGGAGTGAACAGGAGGGAGACAGTGAGGAGCATGTAAAGTGAATAAGTAAAATAATAATAATAGTTTTAGCTTGTGTAATATATACTATAATATAATAAGCTTATATTGAATCATCTAGTGGGTATAATATAGAGTAAAAATAAGATTTACTATGATGGTTATTGAAAATAATGAATATCAAAGCTCTGACTTTTTAAGGCTAATTTAGAATATGAAATTGAGCCAGAATTTATATTAGTTGATCCAGTTTAAACTTGTTCTGTTTATTAATTCTGTTCTTCCTATTTGAATCAAAAGTTACATTAAAATCAGATCACAAGTTTCTATCGAAATTTGGCCTACTATTTACAATTAAAGAAATTATACAGAACTAAATTTGCTATTGGTCTTTTGAGGAATATGAACTTACATGAGCACAGACAGAGGTAGAAACTGGTTACCAGATTATATTTTCTATACCTGGAGTTAAATGGAGTTAGTGATTTTTCGGTTATCTCATACTCAAGTTTGAATAATTATGAGGACATTCCTTTCCAAAAGAGGGAAAATAGTAAGAATGGAGTACGGAAATTAACTCCTATAACTTTAGATACTTATTTCTCATATCTTAGGCCCAAATAGCTTATTTCCCTGTCAAAATTGCTTAGGTAGTATTCTTCTTATATTTTCATAATACCTGAGAGACTTCAAAATGTTTTTCTATGGGCTGTCTCGTCTTATCCAGTGGATTCTGTGAGGAAATGAATGAGCACTCTAGCCACTTACAGAAATCAGGAGACAAATATCAAATATGAATTGGCATATTTAGAAATGAAGTCAAAGTAATTGTGCTATAATCATACAAGATGATTTTTGGTTGTTAGAAAAAGTTTGCTTGAGCAGAATGGGGAAGAATTTACTAAGATCATCTTCCATTCACGTGGAACAAAACAATTTTTTAAAAAATTGCTATGCTTAAAATTTTGCTAATCTTGCTAAGCGTCTCCAACAAGAAGCAAAGCATGGCAGGAAAATGCAAGATAATATTCGTTCAAGGATTTTAAAATTTGTTACAGGGTAGCTCACACCAGGTTTATACTTGTGAATTTCTGCATGTATTTTCTAAGAAAATTACTAATGCTGTAAATAGTGTATTTTGTAGGGAGAAGCTGACATGTATTATAGTAAGTGATAGAAAAGCAAACACAGAAGATTTTGTCTTGTTAAAATACATTATGATTACATTTCAGGAAATTATTTTATGCTCATCAGTTGGGATTCACATCTCTGTGGCAATGAAGATTTTTTCCAATGAAAGTACTGAACTACAAATCCACAAATTTCCCACAGATATATTTCTGAAGGATTACGAGACCTATAACTTCCATTAAATTGAAATGAAATGCCCCAGATTTTGATATTTAACAAAAATATATTGAAATATAGTCATGGGCTACTATTATCAGATATTATGGGCAGAGTATCTCTCTCTATTGGATTTCTGATTGAGAAAGTAAGTACATTTGAAAAACAGTTCTTCATTGGAAGACACAGACCCATGCTCAATTCCCAGTGGTTTTCTGGACATGTGGAACATTCTTATTGGCTTCCATTTCTTCATGTGCAAACTAAAGATAATATTATTTCATGTGTATCTCAAATGAAGTATAATAAAATGTTTGTGCAAAAATCATATATTGAGGAACAATTTGGGGCCAGGAAACATTTTAAATATTTGTGGAAAGAGAGAAAGTATATCGCCCTTCCTTGAAATCTTCTATGTTTAAAACTCTATAAAGTAGCTCTTCTTTGTGTTTAATAAATAATAATTTGTGAATAAGGATTTAAAAGAGCTTATCAATTCTACTCTTAATTAAAAGAAGAGGAAGTTATTTCAAAAACTCATTTCCCAGCAAGTTAATTTTGTCCTAGATTCATATACAAAGTTAAAGTCACTGCCTTCCCCCTCCTTGTTGATCTGTATTCATTCAGCAGACTCAGTGCTGTTGTTTCTGAAATGTAAAATGAATTTCATATCTCAACACTTTTATCTATGGTAATTTGCATTCTTATAGGCCATTAGTATTATATGGACTATTACAAAATTAAAGAAAAAATACTGTCTGGAGGCTCAGATTTGACACAACTACTAGCTATTCTAAATACTCCCACTATTGTACTAGATATTTTCTTAGCCCTTCTGGTACTGGTTTATGTAAAAGATTATGATGAGACAATGAACTGAAGTTCACATGTAAAGTATAATTAAACACTTTTTGGTAAAGTCATTTCATTGTATCACATAGGTAAGTTTCAGTGTCAGGGTTGGATTAGTTTCTGGATCTGTAACTCTGGAATGGTGCCCTCATTTTCTGAAGAAACCAGTGTTATACAGTAAATTGATAGTGATAAATCAACTAGTTTAAAATATAGTCTAATCAGCATATGAAGAAATTCATGCATGAGTACAAAATTTACATCATTTCCTACTCCCTCTGCCACTTCCAACTCTTCTTGTATGCCTCTCAACTCTCCTCATGCTCCCTATCCTATGCCCTCTAAATCATCATTAAATGAACTTATTTGAAAACAAATCAATTAATATGCCCAGAATCCATCTATGATGATGTGAAGGAGGCACTAATTCATGTGCTCATTGTAGAATCATGAACTTTTCCAAACTATTTAAATAAAAGCTGAGAATGCAATTTGCTTACATTTAATCCCAGCACTTGAAAGATCTAGGGAGGAGAATCAAAAGTTTCAGGCCAATCTAAAAGCAAGTTAAATACCATGGTAGTCTCTAAGGCTACAGAGTAAAACCAGGATATTCCTGCACATTTTCAGTTCCACGAGCCTTTATTCCATTTCCCAGTGGTTTTAAAGAAGAATCTCTCTTTCTCTCTTTTTATTTTTGTTTCTTCTCCTTGCCCATGCTGGCTTTCTTTCTCTTAGCTTTTTGGGATGCCATCACCTTTCTTTCCTCCTTCTGGTCCTCCTGACCCTGCTTGTTGTCCTTGTCCTAGACCGTGTCCTTGTCCTCCTTTTCCTCTTCATCCTCATCCTCCTGGTTCTCCTCATCCTCCTCCAACAGAGTATATTGCTTGGGATTTTCTTATACTTCTGGTATCAATAGGTAATCCAAAGCCAGCCTTCCAAGTGTTTACAAGTGTATGCTGCCTCAGTGTCTGTCTAGATTTCCTTTCTTTCTCCTTACTCCTACAAGCAAATCAAGACACAAAGCTGATGAAGACAGAGATCTTAAAAGTGTTCATGATAGTTGCTGCCTTTTTTTTTCTTCTCTAGGAAGAAGGGATTGGCAATTATCTAGGTCTATACAGGTTCATACATATCAAGTAAAACTTATGACAATAAATCAAACACACCACTGAGTGATTGTTAGACATTAGTATTTTAAAATACTTCTCAGTATGACTTTAGATAGTAACATTCTTATCCCCAATATATAGGCAAGATATTTAAAGTATATAGTTTATGTTATTTGCCCAGTCTCACACATATAGTAAATTTGGAAAGTGATCATTGTAACAAAATGTTTCATGTCCAAGGTCTCTCTTCTTAAACAACATGTAAAACACACACACACACACACACACACACACACACACACTGCCTAGTGTATGTTTTGTCCATTTATATCATGTTAGCTGCCTTCTCTCTATCTTTTTAATTTTTTGTTTTATTGAAAATAGATTTTTTTAAAATCAATCATTCCATTTGTTTACATCTCAAATGATAGCCACTTCCTGGTTACCACTCTATCAAGTCCACATCCCACATCTGCCCTACCCCCTCCCCTTTGCATGAATGACGGTGCTTCCCTATCCACATACCCTCTCCATACCCTATGCTGAGGCATCAAACCTCTCCAGGACCAAGGGCCTCCTCTTCCAAGGCTGTCAGGCAAGACCATCCTCTGCTGCATATGTATCTGAAGCCATGGATCCCTCTCTGTACACTCATTGGTTGGTGATCTAGTCTCTGGGAGTACAGGGTGATCAGGCCAGCCTATGTTGTTCTTCCAAAGGGGTTGCAATCCCCCTCCACTCTTCCAGTCCTTCCACCAGCTCCTCCACCGGGTTCCCTGAGCTCAGTCTGATGGTTGGCTCCAGGCATCCACATCTGCATTGATCAGTTGATGCTCAGACCTCCCAAGGAACTGCTATACCAGGATCTTGTCTGAAAATTGATTATTAATCACACAATATATCCTGATTATACTTTACCTCTCTCTACTCCTCCAAGTACCTTGCTAACTCCTCCACTCCCTCTTGGAATCCACTCCCTTTCTGCCTTTCATTAGAATAGAACAGGCTTCTAAGAGATAAAAACCAAGCATGAAAAAAATAAAATATTGTAAGCTGAAGCAAAAACTATCATATAAAGTTGGACATTGCAATACAAGGAGAAGAGAGTCCCAAGACAAGGCACAGGAGTCAGAAACTCACTCCTTATACTTGTCAGGAGTTTCATAACAATGTTAAGCTAATACCAGTAATAAATACACAGAGGACCCGATAGAGACCTGTGTAGGCCCTTGTGTGCTGCTTAAGTGTCTGTGAGCACATTTATGCCTTGTCTAGTTGATTCAGAGGGCCTATTTTTTCTGGTGACCACCATCACTTCTGACCTTTACACTCTTTCAGTCTCCTTTTCTGTGGGATTCTCTGGGGTGTGGGGGTGGAATTTGATCCCATTTAGACTCTCTCCACATAATATTTGGCTCTGCTCCTCTGTATCTGTTCCTATCTGCTGCTGGGGACGCCTCTGTAATGATGACTGGATGAGACACTGCTCTATGAGTATAATGGAATACGTTTAGCGATCATTTTTAAATTGAATGCATTTTTATACAGGTACTACTTGGATTTACCCTAGGTCTCTGGGCTATCTAGTCCTTGGTTCTTGCTCACCCAAGTGGTGTAGTGTGTGGGTTCTATCTTATGGAATGTGCCTTAAGTCAAATCAAATATTGGTTGGCTATTCCCACAACTTTTGTATTGCATTGCCCTAGAATATTTTGCAGACAGGACAGACTGTAGGTCATCCATCTTTTGCCTTTGAGTAGCCTGAAGACTACCTTCTCACATCACCCAACAAACTAGAATATAGGGGTGGGGGAGATTTCACGTAGGCCCCAGCTCTAGTTCTCTGTGTTCAATGAGTTGGGTGGGGATTGTCCTCAGCAATGACAAGCCTTCCACTCAGTCTCTGAACATTATTAGTTTGTAGAAAGCAACCCTTTCTTTTAGTAACAGCCTCGGTTGGTTGAGAATTTCAATGGGATGCCCTTGGCTAACAACTCAATTGAATTCAACTTGGTACCTCACCTGGTAACAAGAAATGGCCAGTTGATACTCTGTATTTCTCTTGGAGTTATCATTGGGATCACCTTCAAACATTTCAGAAAGTTTCCACTGCTCTTTGTTTCCTCATCACTTCCCATAAGCCTCCTAATTCATGACTGCTCCCCCTCTACCCCATTTCTCACTTCTACCTAATGGCTCTGCTCCCTTTCTTGCCTACCCTAAAATTGCCCATAAAACCTATTCTATTTCACTCTCCTAGGGAGATCCCTGACCCCCACCAGACCCATTCTCTTTACCTAACTTTTCTGGGTCTATGGACTGTAGATTAGTTATCATTTACTTAGTGGCTAAAATCCACTTACAAGATAATACACACCAACTTTATCTTTCTAATCTGGGGTTACCTCACACTGGATTTTTTTTTTTAAGTTCCATCTATTTACCTGAAAATTTCATGATGTTATATTTTAAAATAGCTAAGTAATACACTACTGTGTAAATGTACCACATTTTCTTTATCCATTTTCTTTTGAAGGACATTTAGGTTGTTTCTAGGTTTTCATTATAAATAGAGGCACAATGAACAAATTTGAGCACCCATCCTTATGGTAGGTTGTATCCTTTGGGTATATACCCAAGAGTCATATAGCTGGGTCTTCAGGTAGATTGATTCCCATTTTAAAGGAACTTCCATATTGATTTCTACAATGTCTACAGAAGTTTGTACTTCCACTAGCAATGGATGTCTGTTCTGCTTTCTCAGCATCCTCACCAGCATGAACTGTCACTTGGGTTTTTAATCTTAGCCTTTTTGATTGGTATAAGATGAAATCTTATAATACTTTTGATTTGCATTTCTCTAATGGCTAAGGATATTGAACATTCTTTTAAGTCCTTCTCAGCCATTTGAGATTCTTTTAAGGAGAATTCTGTTTAGACCGCTATCTCATGTTTTAAATTGGTTTATTAGGGTTTTTTTGTTTGTTTGTTTGTTTTTGGATATCCAGTTTCTTGAGTTCTTTATATATTTTGAATGTTCGTCCTTTATTGGATGTGGAGTTGGTAAAAATCTTTTCCAATTTTGTAGGCTGCCATTTTTCCCAATTGATATAGCCCTTTGCCTGATAGAAACTTATCAGTTTGGTGAGGTCCTATTTATTAATTGTTGATCTCAGTGCCTGTGCTACCCATGTTTTATTCAAAAAGTCATCCCCTGTGCTAATACATTTCAAGATATTCTTCTATCAGGTTCAGTATATCTAGTTTTTGTTGATGCCTTTGATCTGCTTGAACTTGAGGTTTATGCAGAGTGGATAAATGTGTATCAAAGTTTCAGTGAGGCATAAGGAAAGAAATGAGAGATTCTATAATCATATAATATTCCTGCATCAGAATTTCAAATCCCAACTACAAACAGTAGGTGTGTGGTTTCTGAGGTGGGGCATAAGCTTTCTGAGTTCAGTCATTTGGACAATATAGTGTAACAGTTTTAGGAGGCAATAATACCTGCTGTCTGAATGACTAGTAAGTATTTATCTTTTCTAAGCGATGAGAAAGCTACCATTCATTTGGCCAGATCACAGTGGTCAGATCACGTGGTGATTGCTATTGTGCTGAAAACGTAGAGTTTCAAATATTGAGACATTTTTGTACAATGAAAACTTTTTTTGACATTGTTTTCACTTTTTTATTGGATATTTTATTTATTTATTTATATTTCAAATGTTATCCCCTTTTATGGTTTCCCCTCCGGAAACCCCCTATCCCATCCTTCCTCCCCTTGCTTCTATGAGGGTGCTCACCTACCTGCCCTCCCACTCCTGCCTCCCCCACCCTGTCATTCCCCTACACTGGGGCATGGAGCCTTTCCAGGACCATTGTCCTCTCCCCCCATTGATGTCAAACAGGGCCATCCTCTGCTACATATGCAGCTGGATTCAGGGGACCCTCCATGTGTACTCTGGTTGGTGGGGCCACAATACATACAAACTAACAGCAGCATTGTCTGTGTGCACAAGATTATGCTTCCCCAAGATCAAGCTAATCCAAATCCCAGCATAGATAGGGTAGCATCTCAAGGATTACTATCCGTAACTGTGGAGCTATTGACAATTGATGGTTTCTGAGACAGAGAGATAGAGATAGAGAGAGAGATAGAGAGAGAGAGAGAGAGAGAGAGAGAGACTAGGTTTTATTTTTTCAATTACATTCTAGTTTTACTCAGGTGCCAAATCATGAGATTTTTTTTATTAGCTGTAATACAGGATATATATTTAGAAATCTATATAATTATTTTTTGGTCAGGATCTGCCCCTAATTAACAATGCCTTCTTTTCAGCTTTGTGAAACCATATTAAGGTTATACTACTACAGGGTTAGGCCACATGGCACTCATAAAGTGCTCAGCATATTACTGGCACATACTCTATGGTGAACTATTATAATTCATACATATATATATAAATTATAATATATAATTATATATTATATATAATATATACACATATATTATGTATACATTATATATACATAATATATATTACATATATTATATTACATATATATATAATATGTATATATATATATGTACAAAATGTTTGGATACACGGTATACATTCTGTGGAGTTAAAAGAAGAATTCAATGGGATTATTGAACATGCTGCCGGCACATAGGATTCTCTTGGCTAATGAGAGTTATAAACCATTGTAAGATGAATAGCTGTAAATTTTTCTGAGCATATGTATTTATATCCAAAATCATAAAAGTTTAATACCCTCAGTAGATCACATTCAAAACAACCTAGCATGCTCTCTGTTACTCCAGAGCGGAAGACTACTGTCTGGTTTCCTTGGCCTAAATCTCCTCCCTCAGAATCATTGTTGTCACCATCCCATTGACAAATACACTTAAGCAATTTTTCCCAGGAGATCTGCCAATCTAAAGGCTTTCAAATGTGTTTAACCATTTACTTTGTCTTACCTGTATGACCTACATCTTCCATCCTTTCTTATCTCAAAATCTTACCACCAGTCATCCCACATTCAGACAATTGATGGTTTCTAACTTATGTTTACTTAACACCCCATATTTTTTAATTTTCAATTTCCCCCACACTCATTTGCCTTAAAATCCACTTTATAATATTTTCTTTAACATGGTTTAATATTCACCACATTTGTTTTCCATGTGGCTTAGATGTTTCCAAAATGTCAAAACTGAGTCCTTCTTTTTTCATCTTCCCACAGAACACATAATCTGCTGCATTCAATTTACCTTCCAAGGAAGCCTGTGACAATGGTGTTCTTATTAGATGTCTTAACAATTCAAAATATTGAAATTCTAATTAGCCATGTTCTGTGCCTTTCTCCAGGAGTATTAAATTGAGAAGATTCTGTTTGTGATTGTCCTTATCTCCAAATCTAATTAGAACATACAGAGATGATCAAAGGTTTAGAACGTATGTGATAAATTATTTTCGGTAAAATGTTTTAATGATGAACATAGTTCATTGTCTTTACTGATCTCTTTTGTGTTTGTTTCTCTAAAGGAAAAGCCTAGAGACGCATTATTTTCTGAAGTCCTTTCCTCTGGGGACATTCCAAATTAGCTTCTGTGTTGCACTTCACATCCTGCCTCTAAATAATTATCTTATTCAAGATTATGTCGGTGACATTTAGAGTGATGAAAGCAAGCTTAATTAACCTCTTTTTGTTCCTCTTTTGATTTTCATTTGGTGTGGTCTGATGATGATATTTAAATTTCCCTTTAGCTTTTTAAATCTTGAATGTTTTAAATCAACTTATTTCTTCACGTGGAAAGCGAATGATTCCTACAACCCTACATATTCTTGCTTTAACAGATTAAGCTACCAAGAACTTAAAAGACTGAGAAAAAAAAATCACCTGAATAGAGCTGATCTCAGTAGATATAAAATTGTTAACCATTTACACATCATCAACCTCTATTCTCCTCGCAGTTTTGGCTTGATTAAAGATTCCCCCCTACTGATTTTCTCTCTATTTAACCCACTTAGATTTGCATCATTTTGTTTTCTTTTATCATCACGGCTTGAGGCTTCCTGCCAGTATGAATTCTAAAGTCTTATAGCCCCTAATTCTCATCTGCTTAAATGTTATAAATGTTGTATAGTTCTTAGCTGCAGGATTCCCTCTGGGCAATTTTAAATTTCACTTGAAGTTGTTGAGTTCCCTCTCCCTGACTAAATTCACTAATTTTTGTTTGATTTAATATTCTTTCTGTCTATCCGTCTGTCTGCCTGCTACTTCTCTGCATATCACCTATCTATCTATATGAAAAGAATGAACATATAATTCTAAGAACAGATAGTCCCAGGTGAGAGGAATTTCTGTTTTCTGTAGCTATAGATTTTCTGTTCCTTTTGTGTAATCATGTTGCTGAGGTAGTCGAAATAAACATAGCAATGCAATAATTACAAGAATTAGCGCTAAATCCTCTCGGTATACTTCACATCAGGATACATATTCCTAGCTATGTACCAGGAGTAAATGCTTAGCTTCTACTTTGTAAGATTATTATGATTATTAAATAATGTGATTAGTATAAAGTAACCAAAATAGTACCTGGGGTAGCGATAGTCAACCTCAATGAAGTACTAGTTGGTATTATTATTGTTCTTGTTTACATGATGGAAGGCATTGTTAGTATGCTACAGACATGGGCAGTTATAACTACATTGATAATGCAATATGAACACAACATTAAGTATACATATTTAGATAATAAAAATGGTACATTATTGCAGAATAGCTTTTACACAATAAATGCAACAAGACATCAAACAGAGAACTTAGGAATGTATTCTCTAGGCATTTCAATATTTATTATACTTATGGATTGAACTTATTTGAGTTTTAGATCTTTGTCATTTAGTTTCTTTAAATATTTTGGATTTCTTACCAAATTCAGGAAGATATTTTTACAATGCGATGTACAAAGTTGAGGAAGTTGATATATTCAATTGGTTTATGTTTCTTAGAAATATTGTCTATATATAAGCTCCACAACTAGTTAAAGGATACAAATCTATAGGAATATATATGTTTCATATACTCTTTTGCTCACTATCAAGAATAAGGATGGGAGATGGTTGATATGGAAGATAGAAGATAAGGTTTTTTGCTTTGCTGGAATTTTAGCTTGAATGGGGACGATCACTGGTGCTGGCATGCAAGCCCACAGTCAGTCAAATGTGCTGGCTCCTGTTTTTTATCCTTTAGTTTTAAATATTGCCACACTGTGATAGAAAAAGTGTATACATACCACATCATTTTACCCTGACATATGTATGTGTGTGTATATTGCAATAATTAAAAATATAAAGTTTAGAAGCAAACAGACCTACTTGAATGCTTAAGACAAATATGCTGGTGTCTCCATCTCTAAGCCCTGTACTTACTGGAAGGGGGCAGATAATCAGTACATGTCCCAGATCAGCCTGTGCTGGACAGTGAGTTCTAGACCAAATTTGTGTCACAGATGGTGATTCTTTCTAACAATCAACAGTGAAGAAACATTTTCATCTTCTTAGTCCTATGTCTAGATGTCCTGTTACGTTTATTATGTAAGAGCTATTCTGTAATAATGCACCATTTTAATTATCTATGTGTGCTTAAAGTGGTGTTCATACAACATTACTAATATAGTTATAGCTAGTTCTATAAATTTCCACTCATTTATCTATGAAATTAAGCTAGTAAAACCCATTTGATTAAATTTATTGGTTAGTGGGGTTAAACATTTTTAGACTCTTTAGGGGCTCATCCTTGGTAATCATTATGGTTCAAAGTTGCTAAATTGTATGATGTCAATTCACGTAAACAGGCCTGTGGAATTATGAATCACAGAATTTGCCTGAAGAAGAATTTATCTGCTATATAAGTTTAAACTTTCCTGCTTCTCATGTATCTTCACACTAACTGTCTTAGTTGCTACTCTATTATGGGAGGGAGACACCATGACCAAGACAACTTACAAGAGAAAACAATTAGTTGGAGACAGGCTTATAGTTTCGGAGGTGAGAGAGTATAGTCACAGATAGGAAGGCATGGTCCTGGAGAAATGGCTAAGAGCTGAACCACCTCTTAATCTGGAGGCAGCATTGAGAGAAAGTTAGATAGATAGATAGATAGATAGATAGATAGATAGATAGATAGATAATCCTAGTATTAGCTTTTGGAACCTCAAATCCCACACCCTGTGACATACCTTTTCCAACAAGTTCTCTGTTACTCCACAAGGCCAAACCTCCCAATCCTTCCTTAAAGTTTCACTAACTGGGGACCAAACGTTGAAACATATGACCCTATGAGGACCATTCATCTTCAAAATGCAACACTGACATATTAATTTGACATTTTTTTTTAGATATCAGTGGTTTCTTTGTTTCATGTACATATTCATGAACAAGATGCATGCAGGTGGTTAGATTTCTGTTTGGGATTCTGAAGACACTCGATTTACCAACAGCATGAATCAAGAAAAGTTAGCCAAGCTCAACATCAAGCTCAAGTCCGGATAAGGGGAAAGGGGACAGTTCGCAGGAAGAAGAAGGTGGTACATAGGACAGCTACTGCTGATGACAAAAAGCTTCAGAGGTCACTAAATAAAGTGGCTGTGAACAATATATCTGGTATTGAAGAGGTGAACATGATTAAAGACGATGGAACAGTTATTCATTTCAACAAGTCCAAGCTTCCCTCTCCGCTAACACCTTTGCAATTACTGATCATGCAGAAGCCAAACCAATCACAGAAATGCTTCCTGTCAGCTTGATGCAGACAGCTTGACGAGCCTTAGAAAGTTAGCTGAGCAGTTCCCACAACAAGTATTGGATAGTAAAGCACCCAAACCAGAAGACATTGATCAAGAGGAGGAGGATGTTCCAGATCTTGTAGAAAATTTTGATGAAGCATTGAAAAATGAAGCTAACTAATATCCTCTGGGTTTTGAAAGCTGGCTTGGACTAGATTTAACAATCAGCTCTGTTGTTCCAAAGTTGTATAGACATGGAGACCATCACCTGTTATTAGTTCAGTAATATAAATATTTGTATATTAATATTTGTATATTAATGATGCTGTGTGCTCAGCATTTCTTGGTCATTTGACTTTGCATTTTGCACTTCTTCCTAGAATCTATTTTCTCAGTATCTATTCTTTTGGTCAAAATATGAAGTATTGTTACAGTTTGAGGGTGTTTTTTATTTTTTTGGGGGGGGAACTTTTGGTGTGTATGTATATGTATGTGTGTGGGTATGTGTGTACACAGTGGACAGCAGATTGGATAACAGTTATATCTATCCTATTGCTTCCCCCAAGATAAATAAAGCAAATCTTTACATTTGTTACTTTTTTTCTAACAAACACTGCATATAATTGATGAAAAGTGAATATCTCTGATTTCAGAGCTGAGGAGAATCATTCCGCTAGAAGTTTGGTATGAATTTGTTGAATTATGTTTCTCTGGGTTGAAAATGTCCTGAAACATTTTGCCATAAGATTTCTGCCAGAGTCATAAGTCAGGCACCTTTGGTACAGCTACTTTAGACCCACTTCCCTAATCAGACCCATAAAATGTCCTTTTTTAGCTTTCTTCCTGATGCCCTGCCTCCCTGCATATTGGTCTTTAAATGGACTGGTCAAACTTTGATATTACTCTTCTCCTCTGCCTAGCTTGAGACAGAAGTTTTCCATATAGAATTGAGAGTGTGCCTAATTCTTCTTTCTGTTCCTCACCTCAAGGAATACCATCTTCAATGTTATATTTCCCTTCACTTTTATAGTTGGTAGAGTTCAAATTGGACTTGCTAGCATGTGCTTGCTAAATAACTTTATACTCGGCTTATCCTGTTTCCTAGTTGTTCTTGGTAGCAGGTGCAGGAGTGCCTCCTTTTCAGTAACGTTGAAGCTGAGAATGTCCTTTTGAATGAAAAGAACACCTAGGCCATATTATCCCCTAGCATAAATAGGCATTCCCTGAAGTAGCAGTGGCCACAGGAGAATTTCTTCAGGCACTTTCCTATTCTTGGGTTTGAATTTACCTCTGAGTAGATCTAATTGATTATAGCTGCTCTTAACACCTTCCTGCGTGTTTAGAGTAATGCTTGGGGGGAACAGTGGTAAAACACAGTATTTATTTGTTTACCTTCTTTCAGAGAACTTGGAGGTAAGTTATATTCATTCACTCAGGTTTCCCTCTTGCTGTTCTGACAAAAGCTTGTATTTTGACATATCAGCATTTATTATAGCCAATATTTTAGGATAAGGTTTAAAGAATCTGTTCTTTTCTGACCCATCACCAAACTAACTGCAGCTTAACCTCGAACATGTCAACTTTTGTTTCAAGCTAGATATCTTTCCTTAATACTTAAGATGCAAGACCAACAGTATATTGAGAGATCTGTGGACATGGAGGCAAGTCTCTTTTTTTTTCATCCAAACATTTTCAGTTTATTTTATAAATTTGTTGATTTTTTTCCTGTTATGTTTTATATAATATATGGACATAACAAAATAAATAGCAGTAATAAAAAGCAGTACAAAAGAGGAGATTATTTCCTCTAGTGCTTCTGTTAATTGTTGTCTACAGTTCCTTCTTTTCTAGTTCTCTTCTACTCTCCATACTCAAATGAATTCTCATGTAGTCACTGTTTAAACAAATCTCATCCATTGTTAGGTCAATATCTGTAGCTAGTCTACTTACTCCAGAATTTTGTTCCATTGACTGCCCAAAGGCACATATGATGAAGCAGGGAACAGCAGGCAATGTTGTAGATGAAAAGAGGGAGTATATCTAGAACTGAGAAAATTGGGGTTCTGGTCCAGATTCTGGCATTATGTTGCCTTGTCTATCCACATGACCCAGCTACTGTAAATTTCATCATCAATCCAGTAAGGTATTTCTGAGTGTAAACTTTGTTCTGCTCATACAGTTCTGTGAATCTCACTTGGGAATTCTCAAGAAGAGATTTTGTCATCTGTTTAAGGATGTCATTATTTTTATTAGTACTAATAAACTTTATATACATAAAAAAGATCCATACAGGTTAGAACTGAGGCTGAGATGCTCATAGAATCCTGTAATGCATTCTGAGCCTATATCATGCTTATTGCCATCGTATAACATTTTTGTACATCACTTGTATTATTAGCCACTCATTTTATATTACTATAACACACACATATACATATATCTATATATGCATATATATGTATAATTTGATACTATATATACAGATAGATAGGTAGGTAGATAGATGGATGGACAGAGGATGGATAGATAGATAGATAGATAGATAGATAGATAGATAGATAGTCTTTAAAATTTTACATGTATATGGTTGCAGAGATAGCTCAAAGATTACAAGTATTTGCTCTTCTTGCCAATGATCCCAGATCAGTTTCCAGCATTTGTATGTTCTGACAACCACCCATAAGCAGGCACATGGTGCAGGACATACATTCAGGTGAACATTAATATACACAAAATAAATACAAAAGGTAAAAATAGAATCTACATAGTTGGAATAAATGAGGTAGAATATAGATTTTCTTCTCAGGGTTGCCTAGTTTCAGAATACATATTCTAGTATATATTCTAGCTCAATCATATTATTCACGTTCTACATAATTTTGATGGAAATAGCTGGCCTACAGTTTTTCTAATACTGTATTGTACTTAGGTTCAGATACAACTCCTCAGGCTATCAACTTTATCAATATACATTAAATATCTCCCCAAGGAGTCCTTTTAAATATTTTATTGCTTTGTAATATAATAGGAAGTGATCATATTTTCCCTACGCTAGTTTGCATTAAACATCACCCTTACTTGTTCCCTTGGGTACTGTTAAATTTACTGTTATAACAGCTGGACTATTGGTTGAAAGTCAAATCTAAAGTTACATTCTCTTTGTGTCTATGAATACATGTGATCATGTGATACCATACAGGTAGGAAAACCTGGGCCTAGAGATCTCATTGCTGTAATTTGAGAGAATATCTCATTAACCCAGGGAAACTGGGAAGTTATTCCTCTGTGAACAAAAGCAAAAAGTAGAAAGCGAACTGGTAGGAAAGTATTGGAATAGCAGCAGCATTTAGTTGGAAAAGTAAATAATAGCTTCCACATGAGCAAGTAATTACAACATCTATATTTGACTCTGCTTGATTGGAAACACTGAGGTGAAATATTACAACTCTGGGATTTTCATCATGATTTCTGTAATTTGTTAATGTATAACACAAGACTATTTTATTTGAATGTGAAATATCTCCTAAAAACTTCTTTATTTGAGTATTTGATCTCTAAATGGTCATGCTGTTTTGACAGCTTGTAGAATATTTTGAAACTGGAGCCTTATTTGAATTAGTTGGTCACTGAGAAAGCGCCTGAGATTATACACCCCAGCCCCGTGCCCCATCCATTCATCTATATACTTTGGGTGCAAAGAAACTGGTTGCATCACATTGTACCTGCCTTGGGTTCCTGGCCATAATAGACTGAATTCCTTCTTAAAATGTGAGCCAGTGTAAGCTTCCTCCTTTGTCACTTTTGGTCTGGTATTTGATCACAGTAATGAGAAAAGTAACGAACCAAAGACATTTTAACATCATAAAAAATAATGGATAGCTTTTTAGTTCTCTGGCAGTTGACATCTGCCTGACTGTTCTGTGGGCTAATTAGAAAAGTTATTGCATTCCACATTACGCTTTTGGAAATCATGATACGTGGATTTTTTCTAATGATCAGTTCTATGGCAGCTCTCCAGGCCTGCTGATTCTGGGAGCTCTGCTTCTAATCCTTAGGTCCTAATTCTAAATTGCTTTTAGTTACTGTTTAACACTTTGCAGCTCTGTAGCTTTGATCATGTTGCTTCTGAAAGTATTTTTGCTTTTTTGCTGTAAACTCCTTATTTGTTCCTTAAGGTTTCTTCTATGGTCATCTTTGGCAGACGTGCTTACTGGACTCTTGCAGTTATATCATAGAAATTACCTGGTGTGTATTTTCTTTACAAAATCCTTAGCACAAAGCTACAGATCAATTCTTACTCATATTTTTCCTATGTAGAGTTTTTTTTTTATTAAAATGACTTAGGAAACTAGTTAAAATCCATTACCTTCAGTTTCTTGTACTTGGAAAAAGTACTAGAATTCAGAATTGCTGGATGAGGTCAACTGTCTGACTAAGCCAGAATGAACAAGAAGCATATAACCCTACATCTTGTAAGCTGATGCATAAATTACCTGAAGATAGCTTTACGAAATGTCAGGGTATTCTCATATCATCATTTTTACTTGCAACAGGATCTCCCTTGATAGTCCTGGTGGCCACTAACTTGCTGCTAGATGAAGCATGCCTTGCTTGTAGTGATTCCTCCAGAGTTCTGTAATTATAGGCATGTGATACCATGCTTAGCTTAGTATCTTGCATTTCCTTTGTGGCAAGAATATGTATTAAAATCAGAGCGTAAACTTTGTGTAGAAGAATCTAAACTAGTTTGAGTAGCTTTTTGGGTTCGGAAAGACCCCCTGTCAGTTAACATTTCAGTGGAAAACTAATGTCTTGGATACTATTCACCAGTATTCTGTTCTGGCTGATGGATGGATTATATTCTTATGTTCTCTGAGTTAGTCATCTGAAGTGATGGCTGATTAAATTGCTTCAGGAGCCACTGAGAGAGAAAGGACAAAGGAGATTCTGCAAGTGTTATCTGGTAAAGGGGAAGACATGATTTTTTAGTAACATACAGGATATCTGCATCCTGGCAAAATGACTGCTTAAACATTTTGTTATATTTCTCATTCTTATAATGCGATTTAAGAATAAGGAAGCATAATTTTCTGCATTAGTTACCAGACAATGGGAGGGAGATGCATGAAGACAGATATCTTGAATGATTTGAACTTCTGTATGATGAATTTCCTACCATATCCCTTTCTAATATACACAATCAGTGTGTCCTGTGCAATTTTTCTCAATTCTGAATTAAAATATAGTCTACCATCTACTGTGTTTTCAATAGTATATATTCTGTTGCTATACAATTGCTTAGGATAAATAATTTTAGGGATTTTTTTATATAAAAAAAAGTTGGTCAGGGACTAGTGATTTAGCTCGGTAGTTGAAAATACCAGTTACCTCAGTTCCATTTCCCTGGATTATGGAGAGCACAGATTCCTTTAGTTGTCCTCTGAAATCCACATAGGAACCCTGATATGTGCTGCCTCCCAAAGTGGGTATAATTTTACAAATTAAAAAAATGTTACTTTGAAAATATTGATTTAAATGGATTCTTTAGTATGATCAAAGAAGCTGAATCAACTTAAAATATATAAAAATGTATTTTTTAAATTTTTTTACCCTTGATCATTGTATTTGAAAAATACACAGCTGGGTTCTTATAGGTTAAATATACAATTATGAAAGGTCTATATTCACATATGTTTTGGTTATGTTTTCTTTTACTGTGATAAAATAATAGACAAAGTAACTTAAGGAAGGAAGGATTTCACTTGGCTCACAGTTCAAGTTTATAGTCACTTACGCCGTCGCGGCAGGAAGGTCCTGACAGAAGATATTTGGTAAATTGGGAAATAATAACAGTCACATATACATGGGTGATAGGGTGAGAGTAAAGATGTTACTGGTCAAGCATCTTCTGGCAAAGCTCAGGGATACTGCCAGTCATGCTATAAGGCTTAGGGTAGCCATAAGTAGGGTAGTCAGTAGTGTCAAGGCTAAAAAACTGGGATAATGTTTAGTGTTTAGGAAAGTCACGTTTGTCTGGTGCTACTTTGTCTTCTGTTTCACTGGAAGATCAGTTGCTCCTAGCCACTGGTTTTCTGGTATAGATTTGTCTTGTAGAGAAGATATCTCCATTTTTAAAACCTTTATTCCTATGTCTGGGTTTCAAATGATATGCAAGTTGAAGTGTTCGATCACATGTTTAAATCAAACATCGTTCATTCCTTACAAACTGACAAAGCCTCTTAGAGCTTCTTCTGATTTTTTTCTTATCCTTAAGACACAAAAGGATGTTTGAGTGCTTCCTTTGAATTAGCAGGTTTTTAAGATGGTTATGTGGAACAAGTAATGAAGTTAGGAAATAATTTAAATATAAAAAGAACTCTATTAATGAAGTTTATGTAGAAGGAAAATAATTGAAAAGATACTGTTCTTTAGAAAATTTAGTTTCGTCATGTCTGAAAGGAAGATACCGATATGAGATTTACTTTTGCCAAATATTGTAATTCTTATCACTGCAGTGTATTGAACTTTACAAAAATTTATGTAGTGTGCAAATGTTTACTGGAATCTAATAAACACACATTTCTAGTATCTCCAGATATTCAGCACCAAATGCAGGGTGTAGCATTTGATATTAATATGAATCTGTAAACCAAGATACAGTTCTAAGATGCAATTGTTTCAATGATAATATGAGAGAAGAGCTTTTTTCTATCACTTTATATCATATATTCAACAAAAAAGAAGGAATGAAAACCTCATGCTACTGAATGGGTACTTATACTAGAATGTGGAAAAATAGGGCCACAGTGGAATCCCCAGAGGCTTTCCATGCTGGCAGGTCCCACATACAGGAGGAGGTCTAAGGTTCCAGAGGCTGGGGACTTTGGAGATAGCAGGTCCCAATGACACAAGGAAGTCCTTGGTTCCAGAAAGGTTTATTTTCATGGTGGATGGTGGATGGATTTGGATGTACCCCCCTGAAACTCAGGGTAGTCCTGAGTTAAATAGGGAGGGAGAAAGGGGGAGGTTCTGGGAAGAATGCTTAATTTGCTCCACCCTCTGGCCTTCATTAGTATGTAAATCCCTAGGGCCTGAGGCCTATGGTCACTCCCTCTACCTGTGCACTTTGGGAGGGGCTGTAATGGCCTACATGACTGAATAATGTAGGTCTATGGAGACAGACTGTGCATCAGGACTCTGGGCTCTGGGGACTTGGCTGAATGCCTGCCGTTTCTCACTTAGAGTCTTGGGGTTCCAGGCCCATGCTCAGCCATGAACCAGGATACCCTTACGAAGTCCCACATCTCTTCCCCTTTATCTTTTTAAAAAAGGGGGAGGGGTCACTGTGCCATCTGTGGTGAAAATTTTTGATGAGGAAGCCAAAAGAAAGCACTACATAGGCCAGAGGGGTTAGCCCAATTAAGTCATAGGATAAGAGGATTGGGGGGGTTAGAAAGGCAAGGGATCATTGAATCAATTAATTACAGTTGGTACAGTTTGAGTGTAATAACATCTGACTAATCTAGATTACTTTAGCTATTTGACTTTGGCAAAAGAGTTCATCTGGAGGATTTAGCATGTGTCTCTGGATCTTGGCCTGTGTCTGAATTTCAGCATGTGTCTCTGGATGTCATCGTGTGTCTCTGGGTCTTCAGTTAGATGGTGTGGCTGGAAAAAGGCAGCTTGGCATCCTAGGCAGATTCCAGGAGGTGGCGTTGTCTCTGCTGGACTTGTGGGAGGATAATTACAACAGGGAAGCAGGACCCCGGCAGGAGGATGTCTGCAAAGTGTGTGTAATAAGCATTAGGCTACTTGGGAGCAAGCATGTCATGGTGTGCTGTTGAGATCGGTTCCATGGAGAGGTTCTTGGTAGGTGCCAGCAGGGGGTACTCTTGGAGCTGGCTTTGCCCGAATCCTCTACCACCTGTAGAGAATGATGTAGGCCCATGCATTGGCATGCAAGGGCATGAGTCTCTGTTGTGTTGTGGGTCCGTGCGTCTGCCATGATTCGGTAGGCTGAGATTGTAGCTCAGCATGGCAGGAGTGCACAGGATCTTGACTGAGTTTATTCCCTGCAACACCAGGAGAGTGCAGCGCCCCCCTCCCCCCGAGCATGGGGAATTCTCAGTCTGGTTCCGCCAGGGTGCAGAGCTCTTGAATTGGGGATCCCCAAGCCAGAAGGTAGCTGGGGACCGACTGGTCTCAAGCCCTTGGGCTCTAAGACCGCTGAGAGGCTGTGGAAGGACTGAGACTGGAGGCATGTGGGCATGTGGCCAGCTGACCCACAGCTGAGAGAAAAGAGGTGGGGAGAGGGGTTGGGGAATCCCTGGGCCCTGAGGCAGCCAAGAACCGACTGATCTCAAGCCCTTGAGAGGCCGCAGAAGGACAAAGATTGGGGACATGTGGGCCCTCGACCAGCCAACCCACAGCCTAGAGAAATGGGGAGTGGGGAGAAGAGAGAGGCCCTGGCAGCACCCACTGGAAAGATTTGGTTACTATATTGCTTAGCAGACTTGGAGGCCTGGCTAGCTTGCTTGAAGATGTGGGTCCCCGTGGCTGGAATGCAGAGAGGACCTCCAGGTGAGAGATTAAGCAGCAACAGTTTCAGTCAGCATGGAAGAATCTTCACTGAGTCGGTACCTCACAGCACCAGACAAGTGCTGAGGGCCCCGCCAGGCATGGGGAATTCTCACTCAGTCTTGAGTTCCGCAAGGCAGGGCAGAGCTTTCAGGTTGACTCCAGGGGTCGGTGTCTCTATTTGGAGCCCCTACATGCCACTGGGTGGGAGGGTCCAGCAAAACAGAGACAGGGATTCTCAAGCTCGGCTGGCAGTTTGTGCACCAAGAGAGAGAGAGACAGAGATAGCCCTGGCAACACACCTTGCAGAAAGCATTCACCTGTTATACTTGCTTGGCTGAGAGACAGCTGTTAGGCTAGCTTGTTTAGTTTCTGTAGCTTCGTGGCTGTTCATGGCTCCACGTTGGTAGCTCCAAATGTGAGAACAATAGGCCACAGCAGTGGTGGTGTCTCGGAGGCTTTCCACACTGGTGGGTCCCACATACACAAGTAGGTCTAAGGTTCCAGAGGCTGAGGGCATTGACGATGGCAGGCCCCAATGACACAAGGAAGTCCTTGGTTCCAGAAAGGTTTATTTTCATGGTGGATGATGGATGGATTTGGATGTACCCCCCTGAAACTCAGGGTAGTCCTGAGTTAAATAGGGAGGGAGAAAGGGGGAGGTTCTGGGAAGAATGCTTAATTTGCTCCACCCTCTGGCCTTCATTAGTATGTAAATCCCTAGGGCCTGAGGCCTATGGTCACTCCCTCTACCTGTGCACTTTGGGAGGGGCTGTAATGGCCTACATGACTGAATAATGTAGGTCTATGGAGACAGACTGTGCATCAGGACTCTGGCTCTGGGGACTTGGCCAAACACCTGCCATTTCTCACTTAGAGTCTCAGGGTTCCAGGCCCATGCCCAACCATGAACCAGGATACCCTTACACAGAAGGGTAAGAATTTAGATTTGTTCTGAATCCTCATAAGGAAATAATAACCAGAGGTTACTGATTGTTATGGATCTTTATATGTAAGCCAACCACCTTGTCATCTAGAACCTTATCTTTCTAACTACATTCATACTGTCAATCCTCAACCCTCACATACTTCATCCCAACATCGTTCTTTAGAATAATGGTTACATGTATCTTCTTGTCTGGATTCACAGCCACATACAATCAGGGTGAGCAAAGAACACAGGGCTGATTGACATTTTGGAAATTTGACTAGGAACATGTCAACAGCTTCATGTCTGGGTGATTTATCTTCCTACAAGTGATATATTTGCTGCTATGAAGAAATTGGTCCGCTAATTTGATGAGATTTTCTCATTTGACTCAAGATGTATAATTAATTTTAAGGCCTGAAACTTCATATTAGAGTTGTGCTTCTGTATGTCTAAAATTAATTAGACAACATAAATGTGTAAAAACTTTACATTTTTTTATTGGATATTTTGTTTACATTTCCGGTGTTATCTACTTCCCCATTTACCCCCACCCAAAAACTCCCAATCCTATCCCCCCTCCTCCTGCTTCTATGAGGATGTGTCCCCACTCACTCCCACCTCCCTGCCCTTGAATTCCTCCACACTGGGACATCCAGCCTTCATCAAAACAAGGACCTCCTCTCTCACCTTATGCCCAACACTGCCATCCTTCCCTATATATACAGCTGGAGTCATGGATTCCTCCCTATGTGATCCCAAGCTGGTGGTTAAGACTCTGGGAGCTCTGGTTGGTAGGTATTGTTGCTCTCCCCATGGGGATGCAAACACCTTCAGCTCCATCAGTCTTCTCTCTAACTCCTTGATTGGGAACCCCATGATCATTTCTATGGTTGGCTGTGATAATCCACCTCTGTATATGTCACGGTCTGGCAGACCTCTAAGGAGACAGCTATATCAAGCTCCAGTTAGCATGCACTTCCTGGCATTCACATCAGCTTCTGCCTTTGTGACTGTACATGGAATGGATACCCAGGTGGAGAAGTCTCCAGACAACCTATTCTTCAATTTCTGACGACCACTTGGTCTCCATATTTACTCCCATGAATATTTTGTTACTCCTTCTAAGAAGGACCAAAGCACCCACACTTTGATCTTCCTTCTTCATGAGATTCACATGGCCTGTGAATTGTATATTGAGTATTACAAGCTTTTGGGCTGATATCCACTTGTCATTGAGTGCATACCATGTATGTTCTTTTGTTATTGTGTCATCTCACTCAGGATGATATTTTACATTTCCTTCCATTTCCCTAAGAATTTCATGAATTTATTGTTTTTAATAGATGAGTAATATTCCATTGTGTAAATGTACCACATTTTCTGTATCCATTCCTTTGCTGAAGGACATCTTGGTTCTTTCCAGCTTCTGGCTATTATAAATAAGGCTGTTATGAAGATAGTGGAGAATGTATCCTGTTATATGTTGGAATATCTTCTGGGTGTATGCCCAGGAGTGGTATAGCTGGGTCCTCAGATAATGCTATGTTCAATTTTCTGAGGAAACACCAGACTGATTTTCAGAGTGGTTGTATCAGCTTGCAATCCCACCAACAATGGAGGAGTGTTCCTTTCTCCACATTGTCGCCAGTATCTGCTATCACCTGAGTTTTGATCTTCACCATTCTGACTGGTATGAAGTGAAATCTCAGGGTTGTTTTGATTTGCATTTCCCTGATGACTAAGGATGTTAAACATTTCTTTAGATGTTTCAGGGCCATTCTATATTCCTCAGTTGAGAATTCTTTGTTTAGCTCTGTACTCCATTTTAAAATAGTTATTTGGTTGTCTGGAGTCTGATTTCTTGAGTTCTTTCTATGTATTGGGTATTAGCCCTCTATTAGATGTAGGATTCGTAACGATCTTTTCCCAATCTGTTGGTTGTCATTTTGTCCTATTGACAGCGTTCATTGCTTTGCGGAAGGTTTGTAATGTTATGAGGTCCCATTTGTCATTTCTTGATCTTGGAACATAAGCCATTGGTGTTCTCTTTAGAAACTTTTCCCCTGTGCTCAAGTACTTGAGTCTCTTCCCCACCTTCTCTTCTATTAGTTTCAGTGTATCTGATTTTATGTGAAGGTTCTTTATCCACTTGGACTTGAGCTTTGTACAAGGAGATAAGACTGGATCCATTTTCATTCTTCTACACACTGACCTCCAGTTACACTAGCACCATTTGTTGAAAATGCTATCTTTTTCCACTGAACAGTTTAAGCTTCTTTGTCAAAGATCAGGTGATCATAGGTGTCTGGGTTCATTTCTGGGTCTTCAATTCTATTTCAGTGATCTTCCTGCCTGTCTCTGTACCAATACCATGTAGTTTTTATAACTATTGCTCTGTAGTACAGCTTGAGGTCAAGGAATCGTGATTCCCCCAGAAAATTATTTATTGTTGAGAATAGTTTTTGCTATCCTGGAATTTTTGTTATTCCAAATGAATTTGCAAATTGCTCTTTCTATCACTGTGAAGAACTGAGTTGGAATTTTGATGGTGGTTGTATTGAATCTGTAGATTGTTTTCTGCAAGATGGCCATTTTTTTTTACTATATTAATCCTGCCAATCTATGAGCATGGGAGATCTTTCCATCTCCTGAGATATTCAGACACTTGAAGTTCTTGTCATACAGATCTTTCACTTCCTTGGTTAGATTCACACCAAAGTATTTTATAGTATTTGTGAAGGGTGTCATTTCAATAATTTCTTTCTCAGCCTGTTTATCTTTCAAGAAGAGGAAGGCTGCTGATTTGTTTGATATATTTTAATCAATCTTATATCCAGCCACTTTGCTGAAATTGTTTATTAGGTTTAGGAGTTCTCTGGTGGAAGTTTTGGGGTCACTTAAGTACACTATCACTTCATCTTCAAATAGTGATATTTTGACTTCCTCCTTTCCTATTTATATCCCTTTGACTTCCTTTTATTGTCTAGTTTCTCTGGCTAGAACTTCAAGTACTATATTGAATAAATAGGGAGAGAGTGGATAGCCTTGTCTAGTCCAAGATTTTGGTGGGATTTCTTCAAGTTTCTCTCCATTTAGTTTGATCTTGGCTACTGGCTTGCTGTATATTGCTTTTACTATGTTTAGGTATGGTCCTTGAATTCCTGATCTTTCAAGGACTTTTACCATGAAGGGATGTTAAATTTTGTCAAATGCTTTCTCAGCATCTAGTGAGATGATCATGTGTGTTTTTTCTTTGAGTTTGTTTATATAGTGGATTACATTGATGCATTTCCATATATTGAACTATCCTTGGATTCCTGGGATAAAGCCTACTTGATCATGATGGATGATTGTTTTGGTGTGTTATTGGATTCAATTTTGAGATTTTCTTTTTTTTTTTTTTGTTTTTTTTTGTTTGTTTGTTTTTCAAGACAGGGTTTCTCTGTGTAGCCCTGGCTGTCCTGGAACTCACTCTGTAAACCAGGCTGGCCTTGAACTCAGAAATCCACCTGCCTCTGCTTCCCAAGTGCTGGAATTAAAGGCATGCGCCACCACTGCCCAGCCAGTTTTGAGAATTTTAGTGAGTATTTTTGCATTGATATTCATAAGGAAGATTGGTCTGAAGTTCTCTTTATTGTGTCTTTTGTGGTTTAAGTATTAACGTAATTGCGGCTTCACAGAACGAATTGGGTAGTGTTCCTTTTGTTTCTATTTTGTGGAATAGTTTATAGACAATTGGAATTAGGTCTTCTTGGAAGGTCTGATAGAATTCTGCACTAAAACCATCTGGTCCTGGGGTTTTTTTGGTGAAGAGATTTTAATGACTGCTGCTGTTTCAGTAGGTGTTATGGGACTGTTTGGATGGTTTATCTGCTCCTGATTTAACTTTGATACCTGGTATCTGTCTAGAAAATTGTCCATTTCATCCACATTTTCTAGTTTTGTTGATTATAGGCTTTTGTAGTAGGATCTGATGATTTTTGAATTTCCTCAGTTTCTGTTGTTATGTCTCCCTTTTTTCAGTTCTGATTTTATTAAATTGGATACTGTCTCTGTGCTCTCTGATTAGTTTGGATAAGGGTTTACCTATATTGTTAATTTTCTCAAAGAACCAGCTCTTGGTTTTGTTGATACTTTGTATAGTTCTTTTTGTTTCTACTTGGTTGATTTCAGCCCTGAGTTTGATTATTTCCTGCCATCTACTCCTCTTGGGTGTATTTGCTTCTTTTTGTTCTAGAGATTTCAGGTGTGTTGTCAAGCTGCTAGGGTATGCTCTCTCCAGTTTCCTTTTGGAGGCACTTAGAGCTATGAGTTTTCCTGTTAGCATTACTTTCACTGTGTTTCATAAATTTTGGTATGATGTGCCTTCATTTTAATTAAATTCTAAGAAGTCTTTCATTTCTTTCTTTATTTCTTCCTTTACAAAGTTATCTACGAGTAGGGCATTGTTCAGTTTCCACATGTATATGTGCTTTCCATTATTTTTGTTGTTATTGAAGACCAGCCTTAGTCCATGATGATCTGATAGGATGCAAGGGATTATATCAATCTTTTTGTATCTGTTGAGGCCTATTTTGTGACCAATTATATGGTCTATTCTGTAAAAGGTACCCTGAGGTGCTGAGAAAAAGGTATATTCTTTTGCTTTAGGGTGAAATGTTCTATAAATGTCTGTTAAATCCATTTGCTTCATAACTTCTGTTAGATTCACTGTGTCTCTGTTTAATTTCTGTTTCCATGATCTATCCATTTCTGAGAGTAGGGTGTTGAAATCCCCCACTATTATTGTGTGAGGTGCAATTTGTGCTTTGAACTTTAGTAAGATTTCTTTTATAAATGTGGGTACTGGTGCATAGATGTTCAGAATTGAGATTTCATCTTGGTTGATTTTTCCTTTGATGTGTATGAAGTGTCCTTCCATATCTCTTTTGATAACTTCTGGTTGAAAGTTGATTTTATTCGATATTAGATTGGCTACTCCAGCTTGTTTCTTGGGACCATTTACTTAGAAAATGTTTTCCAGTCTTTTTTTTCTGAGGTCATGTTTGTCTTTGTCATGGAAATGTGTTTCCTGTATGCAGCAAAATGTTGGGTCCTGTCTGTGTATCCAGTCTGTTAGTCTATGTCATTTTATTGGGAAATTGAATCCACTGATGTTACGAGATATTAAGGAAAAGTGAATGTTGCTTCCTGTTATTTTTGTTAATAGATATGGAGTTATGCTTGTGTGGCTATCATCCTTTGGGATCCTTGGAAGATTACTTTCTTGCTTTGTCTAGATTGTAGTTTCCCTCCTTGCATTGGAGTTTTCCGTCTATTATCCTTGTAGGGCTGGATTTGAGGAAAGATATTGTGTAAATTTGGTTTTGTCATGGAATATCTTGGTTTCTCCATCTACAGTGATTGAGAATTTTGCTGGGTTTAATGGTCTGGGCAGGCATTGTTTTCTCTTAGGTTCTGTATAGTATCAGCCCAAAATCTTTTGTCTTTTATAGTCTCTGGTGAGAAGTCTTGTGTAGTTCTTATAGGTCTACCTTTATATATTACTTGACATTTTTCCCTTACTGCTTTTAGTATTTTTTCTTTGTTTTGTGCATTTGATGTTTTGATTATTGTGTGACAGGAGGAATTTCTTTTCTGGTCTGGTTTATTTGGAGTTCTTTAGGCTTCTTTGTATGTTCATGGGCATCTCTTTCTTTAGGTTAGGAAAGTTTTCTTCTATTATTTTGTTGAAGTTATTTACTGGATGTTTTAGTTGGGAATCTTCATTCTCATCTATATGTATTATCCTTAGGTTTTGGTCTTCTCCTTATGTCCTGGATTTCCTGGATATTTTTTGTTAGGAGTATTTTGCATTTTCTTTGACAGTTGTGTCAATGTTTTCTATGGTATCTTCTGCACCTGTGATTCTCTCTTTGATCTTTTGTAGTTTGTTGGTGATGCTTGCATCCATGACTCCTGATCTTTTTCCTAGGTTTTCTATATCTTGGGTAGTCTCCCTTTGTGATTTCTTTATTGTTTGTGCTTCCATTTTTATTCCCTTAATCATTTTGTTCAATTCCTTCACCTGTTCGGTTGTGTTTTCTTATAATTCTTTAAGGGATTTTTGTGTTTCCTCTTTAAGGGCTTCTACCTATTTACTTGTGTCCTCCTGTATTTCTTTAATGTAGTTATTTATGTCCTTCTTAAAGTCCTCTATCATCATCATGAGAAGTGATTTTAAATATGAATCCTTCTTTTCTGGTATGATAGGGTGTCAAAGACTTGCTATGGTGGGAGAACTGGGATCTGATGGTGCCAGGTAACGTTGGTTTCTGTTGCTTATATTCTTGTGCTTGTCTTTTGCCATCTGGTTATCTCTAGTGCTATCTGAATTTACTGTCTTTGACTAGAGTCTGTCCCTCTTGTTATCTTGCTTGTGTCAGAACTCCTCAGTGTCCAGCTGTCTCTGTGATCCTGTGATCCTAAGCTCCTGCTGCTCTAAGTTCAATGGTTCCTCTGCCTCTCTAAGTGCAATGTTTCCTCCAGGATGAATCAGAATATGGTGTCTTCATGGGAACAGACCAGCTAGGTTTCTGCCCCAGCCCTAAACTTTACATTCTTATGGAAACTTAAAATGTATACTTAGATACTATAGTATCCTGGACCCATTCAATATTGTATGCTTGAAAAACAGATGATCATCTCCATGACATGACAAATAATGGACCAAAAGTTTTGGAGCATCTGGCCTCAAGCTTAGATGGCTCATTGCCCCACTTTAAGAAGCTGGGTTAGAGATTGTCAGTTGGAGATAATGGCTTCTAGAGTAAATCTTCTAGGAACTCATGACATCTGATCAGCTAGATCAGAGTGGGCAGTGTTCAGAGCCATTGTTTTAGTAAATGTCTTGGTATGTTTCTTAAAAGTGTGGGTCTGTTTGGTTTGATTTTTCCTATCTCCTTCATCTGTTGGGTCTGAGAACTTGCCTACCTTTTAGTTTTTTGTGATCAGTCATCTGAGAGAGCACTTGAGAAGTGAAATCAACTCAGCAGTAATTCAGTACTTGGTGACAATGGCTTAGTAAGTGGAGCAGTTACATGCTGATAATCCAAAACATGCTATTGTCAGGAAAACATCCATGTTAGGCAAAGTGAATTCCCACACAGACACTAGAACAGGTTCGGACAGTAAAAAGACCATGTGACCATAATAACTACATTTAAGTGTCAAGGAGTCTTGGCAGTATTCGACTTCTGCATGACTGAACATTCAGAGGTTTGATTCAGGGAGTGGTCACTCCTATTATATTAGAAGACACAGTGAGAAGAAAAAAATAATTACCCACTCAGGATCTAGGCAGAAGGCTTGGTTTGTTCTTAGAAGTTTAATAATTTTGGCAAAGTATCTGACTTCAAGGGCTGAGTAGAGGTCATCAAAACTTTCTCTTAAGTAAGTAGATAGAATAGAGAAGGAGTTGAGTTTCCTGAATTTAGGAAATGTAAGTGTACAAGCACAGGATAGTAATAATGTAATATGACTTAAAAAGTGTTGCCACTTCAATGGGACAAAATATCAGAATCACTTCTGAGATGCTATAACCATTAAGAAGATTGGACTAACTTTAGTGCAAATTGCTTTTACTGAGTCCTTTTATTGGAACTAACTTTAGGCGAGAGCAATGATCAGGCAATGGTTTATATTCAGAAATATTTTTCAATGGATTATTCTTTCATGGAAGCTGGCAATGGTCTAAACCAAATGTGAAGTCCTCTGAGGTACTAAGGATGTCAATGTTTGGAGGAAGGTTGGCTCTCCTTTTGTTCCAAGGGAGAAGGTTGTGAATACAACAATTGCAGTTTTTGATATTAGTTGGCTTGTGTTTCTGTTTGAGTCCTCTGTATTGATCTGTAGCAGCACTCGATAAAGCATGTGAGCTGTGCAAGGGCAATTTCCAGGAGCTGTTTCTCTTCTGTGCTTGTGTCCAACCTGTTCAAAGAGCCTTTTGTACACATCAATTGCTTTCATAAAAACACCCCATAAGACACCTTTAAAAGCCGGACTGACCATCTGAAATAATCCTTACTTAGGTCTTTAGATATAAATGCATCATATATTCTTTCTAAAATATTAATAAGGTGAGAACTCATTAGCTTCTGTTTTTCTTCAGGAATATATACAATGGTGTATTTACTCATGCCATTTAATCATGTTTTCTGTGCAGGTCAGAACTCTTGTCATTGCCTAAAACACTTTTTTGATTGCATGAAATACTGAAAGAATATATTGAAAATCCATGTACAAAGCATTATATTCCTAGCTGTAATTTTTGGATGACTATAACAATGATAATGATTTACTTATTTGTACACCAAACACCCGTTGCAAGATTTGTGCTTCAATATCACAGTGGTCAGCACAAAAACACATGTACATACTAGTATCAATAATGTATATGTATATGCACATATATGAAGAGAAAGTTAGGGTCATAAGAGGAGCTGGGGGGAAATGGAAATGGAAGCATAGAAATAATGTAAATACAATACTAACATATAAAATTCTCAAAAATGTTTAAAAACTTACTCACACATAGTAGAGAAAATTTTCAGATATCTATATTTACCAAAATAAATGAAATATAATCCTGCTTCTTGTTCCATTGTGAGTGATGGTTTTTGACAGAATACATACTATAATTTGATTCCATGAAAAGTATTTATGAACAAAAATGACTGTTCTTAGTATAAATACATTAAAATTTACCTTAAAGAGTTTATAAATTTTTACATTTTCTTATCTAAAATCCAAGGAAATCCTTAGACAGATTCCAGAATGGCCCCATTTGAAAAGAATATCTATACTTCTAGACTCGATTAGTTTTATGCTGTGTGTGCAATATTTTTACTGCCAGTATAATTAGCTTTGTAATCTAACTAGAATCAAGGGTAGTATAGCGAAAATACTATAATTAGCAAATACTGTAATTAATGGAATTATTTTTCTAAAAATGCCTTCTACTTGAATAGCAGTTAGTCAGTGGAATAATCCAAGCTTGGAGAAGTTGTTATACTACCCTTTAAAACAAGTGTATATTGAATAGAGTGGATAGAATGTTTTGCTTAGTGTTTTGAGAAATAACAAATAATAGAAATAATATGGAAATGGCCTCAGCCATTTTTTTCATTAACCACATGACTTTTTTTTTCTTTTAAATTCAGCTCTAATTTGATGTTTGTCTGGTCTTAGCTCTTTTTTGAGATATCTTTTCACTTGCTCTGCTTCTTGATAACAATGGTGATATTTTGTAAAAATTCAAACAAAGTGAATATTTAAATTATCCATAACAGTAATTTTTTTATATTACAGTAACTTTATTGTCCTACCTAAAGTGTGGTCTTTATTGTATATAGAAAAGGAACTTCTATCTTTTAAGTCTAAATATACTATTTAGATTTCCACAATGCTTATATATCTATAAACAAAATATCCTATAAATTAAATACATTTGTGTTGTATACTGAATTAATGTCAAGCAAAATAAAATTATCTTAAAGATATTTTTAAAACTAAGGCAGCTAAGACTTCTCAGTAGTGAAGAACACTTGCAGCTTTTCCAGAGAATCTATATTTGAGTGAAGGCCAACTATCTGCTGCCTCTAACTCCAAATGAAGGTTCTATGATGTCCTCTTCCGGCCTTTGTGGGACCCTGCACTAACATGCACACACCTAGTCATGTGCATGTATAATTAAAAAAATTAAAACAATCAACCACCTGAGATAAATGGAAATAAATATAGTGTTTGAGATGCCTGTATAAATAAATGCATATTATATTAAATGGAGTTTTCTAATGCCTACTCACTTTCATAATTATCCAACAGCATTGATTTACAATAGCCAAGGAAGATCATTGGCATTTGTTTCTGTGTAACAGAGTGTTCCAATATTCTTAAGTTATAGCAGATGAAACAACTTATAGGGTTAAGAAACATTCTTTGGAAGCCTTGTTCTGTATGGTACTGTGAAGCCTGCCTGAAAGTGGTGGAGACATGGTTCTGTCTAGACTCGTGGTTTGTATGTACACAAATATATCTCATACACTAGTGAGGCACTGTAAAAACAAAACAGTGAGTTTGCAGACAGGGAAACGATTCATCATAAAGAACGAAATTGGATATGTTCATGGAATGAGACTTCTGTGTGTGACAATGAGTAAGACTAAACCAGACAGATGTCAATATTTGATAAAAAAAATCAGCCAAACAAAACCACCCCACCCCCAAATCCTTTAACTTTCTGACTGGGAGCTCATTTATAATTTTGGTTACCAATTGTGCTATTTTATTCCCTAAAAGAGAAATCTTATAGCTCAGGATTGAATGACAGCAGTATATGATCTTAGAAATCTTCATTTCAGTAGTCCAGGAGCAGAAGCAGTAGTTATGACTGTGAGCTTTAAACTATACTAAAACATGGAGCATGCCATAGCAGGAATGTCCCTTCTAGTTTATTGTAAAGCACCTTGTCAGTACTTTGCTTATGTCAAGACTCTCTCTAACTTCCCTTGATATAAATTACTGATGGAGAGTTACAGCAATGCTGGTCAACTTGTTGGAGTTGCTGGAAGCTTCATTTGAAAATTTTACATGAGGAGCTGGAATGAGTAGAACAGTTTAAAAAGAAGAAAATGTTTTCTAATAGCTTATGATATTTATTTTGTTTCTGAGGAAGATACTTTATATGTTATTACAGTAATTTTAAAATAAAACATCAAGTCAGATGCATACCTGCATTTTAATATATTAAGCTAAATTAAATTTTATACATACAGAAATTGATAAATGCTGTAACTTTTTATTAAGATGTTTGTACTATTTTGATGCCTCTTAAAGGAAGACAAAATTATTTAAAAATTATAGTCTTCTGAAAATCATCCTGATTATTCTATGACACAAAACTGGAGGAACCCTTGTCATGATGTTCTTTGTGACTTTCTTGCCTTTGTCCTCAACAATTAATGAATGAGAAACTTAGGACATATTCAGAAAGTATGCTTTCTACTTATATAGAGATTTATATTGCCATTCATTAACACATACAGACACATACATATATGATCTCTATATGTACGTGATGTATATAATGTATAGTGATCCATATGAACCAACACACTATTGCCTTCAAAGGCTTTTAGATTAAAATAGGATAAGAAACCCACCCCCAACACAAAAAGAACCAATAATTGACAGGCTGTTACATGACCAAACTATGAAAAATCAAAAGAAGGAAATGGGGATGAAATAGAGTGCCAAGCATTCAGTTTTAAAGACAGTATTTAATTTCATTGCATATGTTAGAGACTTCTAAGTGTTAGGGAATATTATTCATATATATTTGGGAATAGCAGCAGGAACAAGTGAAAAGCCTGAAGCAAATAGCCTGGGCTAAGGCTAAAAAAATGAAACAGTCAGATGTAAGATTTTTGAATTTAGAATGTTTGTAATTATTAAGACCACAGACCATTGTAATAACAGACTTACTGGCATAGACTGATAGTGTTAGAATTCATGCAAGAATGGAGGGAGGCTGGATTCTTATTCTGCAAAGATTCTATATTTGGGGAGTTATAATTTCATACAGTAAAATGAAAAATTCTCAATTTTATAAATTGGTAAAACTTAGCAAGTTTATGCATTCATGCTGGTAGTTACACAAATTACAAAGTACCATGATATACCCTGCAAATTGACTACATTATTCTTCTCCGTTCAGAACAGCAGCAGCATCAAGAACGATAATCATGGTTTCTGTCCTCACAGATCACCTACTCTCATGTGTGTCTGAAAAAGCGATCATGATCATGAAATAACCTGATTGCTTTAACTCTTTCATGCTTGGCAACTATACCATGCTAGGTTTGTCTGTGCTCATGTGATTTTGGAGTTTATCCTTCTTATTATGGAATAGTATTCACAGATATGTACACTAACATTGTCATTTATTTTCCTGTTTGTTTCATTTTGACTGCTCATAGTTTGCCTTTATTATTAACAAAGCTGTTATACATACTCTGTTTTCTTTTGTTGTTTGCTTTTGCTTGGAAAAATAGTCCTGCTTTTTAGCCCAGGGCTGACATCAAACTTATGAAGATCATGCTTCAGTCTCCTCAGTGCTAAGACAACCATGAACAAGCATGCAGAGTATATTTGCTTTTTTAGTAAGTAATATTTCTTTTGATATATAAGTGGTTGTATTTATATCCATATCACCTTTAAATGTTATCTATACCTGCATATATTACATGGAAGAAAACATTATTATGAGTGATACCATGCTATATTTACTTTATTATATACACCATGATTTTTTTACTATAGTTCAGACAACATTTTCTATACAATTATTACCATCTCCCTCTTTGTCTCATCTAGCTAAACTAGCATAACTCTTATTCCTGTATTCATGTTTGAATCATTTTTAGATTCTTCACATAAGTCAGGTAGTGACTTAGAGTTTCTACTGATACAATAAAACACAATGACCAAATAACTTATGAAAGTCTTCTTATATTAAAATCTATCACTGAGGGAACTCAGGGCAATAAACTGGAAGTAAGAGCAATTGTGGAAGCCATGGAACTTTCTGGCCTAGTCCCCAAGGCTTATTCAGTCTGATTTCTTATAGCATCCAGGATCACTGGCCTTAGGGTAGAACCACCCACAGGAAAATAGACTGTTCTACATCAATCAAGAAAAGGACCTCAGGCTTGTCAACAGTCTAATCTTGTTGGGCATTTTCTCAATTAAGGTCCTCTCCTCCTAAATGACTCTAGCTTGTGTCAAGTTAACATAAAACTACCCAGCAGGGAACTGAGCTTAGGACCTCTGGAAAAGCAGTCAGTGCTAGCGGTCTTATTTTTTGATAGCCAAAATATGGAAACAACCCAGGTGTCCCACAATGGATGAATGGATACATAAAATGAGGTTCATTTACACAATGACAATATTATTCAGCTATTAAGAAAAAGGACATCATGAATTTTCCAGGCAAATGGATGGAACAAAAAAAAAAATATCTCAAACCCAAAAGAGCATGCATGGTATATACTCACTAGTGGATATTAGCCAAAAAAGTACAGAATACCCAGGATACCATCCACAGAACTCAAGAAGGATAACAAGCTGAAGGGCTCAAGTGAGAATGCTTTAATCCTACTTGGGAGGGATAAGAAAGCAGAGGCAGAGGGATGGAGGGAACTGAGTGGGAAAGGATGGGGGCAGTGGAAAAGGGAAACATGATTAGGTATTGGGGGGAGGATACTCTTCTCTGGAGAGAAACCCTGAGGGCCAGTAGAAAGATGGAAACAGGCAACCTCAGGAAGTAGTAGGTAGGGTGACTCTCTAGAATGTACCAGAGACCTAGGAGGTGAGAGACTCTCAGGACTCAAAGGGAGGGACCTTAGATGAAATGCCCAAGAGTGGTGAGAGGAAACTTGTAGAGTCCGTCTCCAGTAAAAAGATAGAGCATCAAGTGGATGGATGGCTTTGATATCCTACAGTCAAAAACTCTCATCCAGAATTGTTGCTGTCTAAAAGAACTGCATTGACAAAAATGGAGAAAAGACTGAGGGAAAGGAGGTCCAGTGATCACCCCAAATTGGGACCGATCTCAAGGAGGAGGCTCCAAGGCCTGACACTATTACTGATTCTATGATGTACTTATAGACAGGAGAATGGCCCAACAAGCATCTGACTGAGACAGCAGATACTTATACCCAACCAATGGACTGAATTTGGGGACCCCTGAAGTTGAATTATGGAAAGTCTGGAAGAAGCTGTGGAGGAGACATATCTAACCCTTGAGGTACTTGAGGCCTCAGGAAATGGGGAAGCCTGGTGAGGTGTGAGGGGTGTGGGAGTGTGAGGACATTGGAGACATGGCAGGAAGAATGGGTTGAGAAATTGTTGGGGGAAAGAATAGGAGGGGAATATAGACTGGATTATAAAAACAGATTAAAGATTAAAAAGAAAAACGTAACAAGCACAGATAGTACTTTAAATTCTGTCACTGGATAATTCATGAGATATAATGTCTTTCCAGGTTCGTTCATACTGTTGCAGAGATTTTTTTTTTAATACTGAGCAATATCTATTTATGTATGTGGCTCCTCGTATCTATTAACCTGACAACAGATGTCCAGATTACATTCATGTCTTGACTATTATGTATCATAGCTTACTCAACTGTTTAACATTCATCCAATGGGTACGGCCCTCATGCCTCACTGGACAACGACAGGGGGACCGGAGCCATAACAAAGTCCCCTTTAATTACTGGAGGTCAGGCCTCTATCCTCGCCTTCGCAAGATTAGAATCACCACAGCCCTTCTATACTTAGAGAAGGGAGGAAATGTCACGGGCAGCACTGTTTATACACTGAGGGCCTAAAATCAGCCATAGGCCTAAAATCAGCAATAGGCCTGTCATATATGTAGACTACCACAAAGTCTTGAGTCTCTCTGGAAAAACATGGAAACAGATGGCTATCAGCTATTGTAAACAGGCAGCTTTTGTGCAGTTTACCAGCCTAAGTAGTCATAGACCTTGTAAATAGGTAGCCTGGGCGGATAATACCAACTTAGATAAGGACAAGTGAATCATAGGCAGAGTCACAGTGACCTATCCCGTGAACCTTCACCTAGCTGATACCCTCTTCTGAACGATATCTGTACACCCCCTGAACACCCATGCTCTGATGTCATCCCCTTCCCCACATCCTGCCTTTTTGTGTTTCTAACCCCTGTGTGAATAAGTAAAAATTATGATTTGATTTAATAAAATAAATTTAAAAAATATTAAAAAAAAGGAAAAACAAACAAACAAACAAAAAATTCATCCAAGACCACATGCCTGGTGTAGAATCATCCACACTGAGCTGAACCCTTCCCTTATCAATCATTAATTAAGGAACTTGCCTACAGGTCAGTCTGATGGAGAGGTTTCTTTTTAATCTATTTTATTATTTATCTATTTATTTATTTGCAACTGAAAAGAGACTCCTTTCTCATATGTTACACTGACCACTGTTTACTCTCTCTACACTCTTTACACCTCCCTCCATTCCCCTATTCCCAGATATTCCCCACCCACCCACCATTTCCTCTTCAGGAAAGAAGGGCCTCCAAGAGACCTCAACTGAACAGGACAAAACAAGATACAGTAAGTTAAGATAAAAGCCCTCATTACAAGATTGTACTAAGCCCAATAAAAAGAAAAGAGTTCCAAGATCAGGCAAATGAATAACACACACACACACACACACACACACACACACACACACACACACCTAGTCTCACTGTTAGGAATCCCAAAAAAAAAATCAAACTAACAAATATGACATATGTATGCAGAGGACCTGGTGAAGACCTATACAGGCCTGATGACTACTGCTTCAGTCTCTGTGAGCCCATGTGGGCCCTGATTAGTTGATTCAGTGGTCCATATTCTCTTGGTATCCTCCATCTCCTCTGACTCTTGTAATATTTTCTGCCCCTCTTCCATGGTGTTTCCATCTCTGAAGGGAGAGACCTGATCTCTAATTTAGACTCATTCTTTGCATAATGTCTGGCTGTGGGTCTCTGCACCAGTTACCATCTGCTGCTAGAGGAAGCCTCTCTGATTATGACAGGACAAGCACTGACCTATGAGTCTAGCAAATATTAAAAATCATGTCACTGATTGTTTTTCCAGTTGTATTTGGTTCTAGCCTAGGTATCTGGACAATCTAGTGTCTGGTTCCTGGCCATTCAGGAAGTATAGAACATGGACTCTCTTTCATGGCTTGGGTCTCAAGTGAAACAAATATTATTTGGCTACTCCCACAGGTTCTGTGGCACCGTTGTGCTAGTACATTCTGCAGAAAAGACAGATAGTGTGCCAAGGTTTTTCAGGGTGGCTTGGTGTCATTTCTCTTGCTGTGGCCTTCAGCTTACAGAAGGAGACTTTTATTTTCCTATCAGTTATCTTCCAAGATGATCTTAAATTGTGTCAAGTTGACATAAAAACTAGCCAGAATCCAGTAAACAGTGCTTCAGCTCATCTTTGGCTTCTAAACCAGCTAGCTGATAAGTATTGACATTAGCACTATCATTGGGATCTAATCAGACATTTGGAGCCACAGCACAGGAATCTTGTAAAACTTGAAGTTCTCACAGCCGCAACTAGAACAGTGGATGGAAAGCTACCTTATTCTTATAGTAGAATTGATAGAGAATGTCCACCACCAACACAGTAATGAATTTTATGCATGTTTTCTATATATATGTTTTTAGTATTTTATTGTCTGAGAATATCCAATGAACATGTGTTTTGATCAGATCTCCCCTAGAGTTTTCTCTGTCCCACACCACATTTCCCTCCGAACTTCATGCACTGTTGTTAAACCCTCCCCTTCTTACAGCAGTCATTCGTTCTCAATACACCAGACCATGGCAAGTCTTACAAAGGACAACATTTAATTGTGATTGCCTTACAGATTCAGAGGTTCAGTCCATTATCATCAAGGTGGGAGCATGGCATCATCGAGGGAGACATGGTGCAGGCAGAGATGAGAGTTCTACATCTTCATCTGAAGGCAGCTAGTGGAAGACTGTTAGGTCCAGGCAACTAGGTCTAGGGTCTTAAGCCCATGCCCACAGTGACACACCTACTCCAATAAGGCCACACCTCCTACTAGTGCAACTTTCTGGGCCAAGAATATAAAAACCATCACAAGTACTATGTCCATTAAGCAGAATAAAAATATTACATTCTCTCTTAGGACTTATGGTAGGCTTAGGACTACCAAACCATGAGCCCTGTCCACTTAATTGCACAAGATATGAATTCTGTCTTGTAGAGGGTCCTTAAACACAATTATAACATGTGTGTCTAAACCCATTACTTTTATACCATTTATATTGCTATTCCATTATTGAATTTTTTTTTTACCAAACAAATTGTTTTTGTAGCTTTTAAGGTTCACAGCTAGGTAACACTGTTTATATAACTTTTCTCCCCTGGGAGTGTGCAAGCACATTCTGGCACTACAAAAGATAGCCAGCAGGTATGAATATGATAGGTTGGAACAATTTGATTTCTGCACATTGTATGGCTCTATTATTTATGAGATATGTTCAGCAATAGTGTGTTACAATCAAGTTCTCAATGCCGACCAAGAAAAATATCAATAACCTAATATTCATTGATTGCAAATTTAGTAGCTGTTTGCTAACTAAGCTTTCAATTCTTTTAATGAAGTTTTTCAAAAAATATTTAGAACTTAATTAATCTCTACAATGAAATACATAATCAGCCAAAATAAAAAAGAGTGCCTCTCTTCCCTCTGATAGTTAAGACAAATCTTCACCATGTTTCCTCACACATTCTACACAGAAAACATGGAAGAGGTGCCATATTCTCATTCCAAAGTCATGGGAGAAACTCACAGTATATTCCTTGTCATAGTATGTCCAATAGGTCAAGTTTATGTATTTCTCCTAAAAAATATGAAGAAATTGTCATTTAATATGTCCCTTTGAAACAGAGTAACAAGAAGGCTTTCTCCTACCCCAATCATTTCCCAGCACATACCATAATCAGGCTTCTGCACAGCTGAGTAGAATTCCACTGTATGTGGACCATAATGTCCATCTTCACTGATATTCTGGGGCATGTTAAGGTTTGCTCCATAACTTAGCTTGTAAATAGTGCAACAGTACGCATGGATGTGCAGCTATTTGAGTTGTGTCCTGACTTAGACAGTCGTACTATGTTGGAACATGTAATAATTAGACTCTCTGTTATTTCAGGAACTTCTATGAAGAGTAGTTCTTTGGTGGACAATGGTTCTGTTATTGCTTACATCCTCACTAGTATGTTTGTTTCTTTGTTCGTTTGTTCATTTCCTAGCTGATGGCCAATCTGATTGGGTTGCAATGGGATCTCAGCGTATGTTCAATTTTTGTCTCCCTGATCACTGAAGATGTTGAATACAGTTTTAAAATATTTTTGAACTCACTTCTTTTCATTTTCTCCCCATGAATGTTTTGCCAACATGTATGTAAATTATAAATGCATCATATGAGTGCAGTAGTAGGACTATTTCTCTATGAGTTTTTAGGACAATTTGAACATGAGTTCCATGACAGCTCCAACATCGTTCTCTCTCACTGGCATTGCTTTGGCTACTTGCAGCTGTTTGTGCTTTTATAAGGATTATAAAACTGTTTTCTTCCTACTACTAAGAAGAGTGTAATTTGGATTGAAATAAATTAGGATTTCATTGCATCTGCAGATTGCTCTGTGCAATGTATCTGTTTTGATAATATTAATTCTATCAGTCTTTGAGTGTGTAAGGCCTTTCCAATCTGTAGTGTCATCTTGATTTCTTTCTTTGGTATCTTTAGTTTTCAATGTAGAGGTCTTTTACTTCTTTTACTATGTTTATTCTTTCAGTCTACTGTGGATGATTTTTTTTTTACCAGTTTCTTTTCCACCAAGTTAATTGTTACTGCATAGAAAGACTAGTGATTTTACATGTTGATTCTATTATCTACTACTTTTCTGAAAATGTATTTTAAAAATGGATGGCAAAAACCATCCTTGAAAAGTTTCAACAATGTAGATTTTAAAATATAACTAAATAGACATTTATCATATTTTGTTGTTTCTATGATATTACTGGCTAAAATACTTCTTGTTTTATATTATGAACTACCATTAGAATCCATTAGGTACCATTACGGTTAAGCAAAGCTTTTAATTTTTATTGATGGTTTATTGACTACAATCTGTAATTCAACAGCTTGTTTTTAATGTTTATGCTATAGCTAAATATATATTTATATACTTATTTAACTACGATATACATATATATCTTTGAGTTATATATCAAATATTTTGAATCCCCATGAAACCTATCTTTGAACATAGTCTTTTACTAAATAATACTGTAAAGTTTGCATGTTAGTTAGAAGGATTGCTAATTGCTATTTAATTTCACTAAATGAGTTTTCAAAATGTGCTTAGCTCTTTGGGAGCATTAAAAAAATTCTTGGGCAGATTACAGTTTTCCAGGCAATATGTTATATTTCATTTTGTGGTAATTTTTCTGTTTCTTTGGGATATTTCTAGCAAACGGGAAGTGTTCAAAAGTGTGGCTGAATCACATAACCTTAGTATTCCATCTGGGGTGCCTTTGGCAATTTCACTAAAACGTTCCTGGAGCTGTACTACAAAGCATCTCTTCACATACCCTCCCTTATGATTTATGGGTTGGAGCATCTTCTGTCTGTATTATGAAGAGATGTTCCTTGAGGTCATAGTAGAATATCTCAGAAATCGGACTTTGGTAAGGTGCTTGTACAGTGTTCATTGATGTGACTCCATGTGGTAGCTTATGAGGTGAAGTAACTTTATAATTTTATAGGAACTTGAATCCAAGCTGTGTCTACTTTAATACAAATAATATTATGAAAAGAAAACAAACAAACCTGATTGTAAAAGTTTCTGTTTTTATACTGTTTTTCATGTGAAAAGTTTCCCTTTGATAGAAAGGGAAACTTGAACATAATCAAATATGGAGGGCAAACTGGTTGTGTAATAGCACTTCAGGACAGAGCTATGGAAAAGCTATTCCTACATCAAAACATTAAAGTTTGCAGTTATCTTGTTCTATAACTATAGTGAAGACAAGAGCAAGAGGAAAAGGTAAACATATAGATAGATATGTTTGTCAACTTACTTAATTATTACTGGTTATATGCAGAGCAAAAACAAATTAAAATCTTTAAGAAATTCTCAGATATAGACTTCAGTAAATAGTTAAGAAAGCATTTGATACTGGTAATTCTGCAATTATTTACAGAAGACTATGCCTGGGCTGGTCTTGTAAGTTATTTGATATAAAAGCTAGTATGTTTGAAGTACTCACTTTTACATTTGTTTGTCTTTCGACTATGATAAAGGTGTGAGAGAGGTTAATTCCAGTTTTTCAAGTAATAAATTACAAATTATTTACTTTGGGTTATGGAGAAAAAATTATCTCGTAGAAAATTGTGTAGGAAAGTACAGTGGTATATAGATAATTCTGTGTTTGCTCACCATGCTCAAGCTCTACAGTATACTTGGCCAACCTAAATACATGGCAAAGCAGTCACTTCAGGGTGATATGTCTGAGACATTTGAATGTATCTTTCTAAATGTTCTGCACTAAACTGGAAGGAATCACTAGTATAGAATTGTCAGAAGAGTCCTGCATATTTTTATATACAGTAAGAATGTTGACCTAGAAGTCTGTGTTCTACTGTAGTCTGAGTTCATTACCATCAGTGGGATCATATTTCAGCAGCAGTGCTTCCAGTCTGCACTGCTTACCATATGCTACAATAAATAAAATGTACACTGCCCTGATCTCACTTGATCCCATTGTTAAGAACTCCAAAATTCCTGGGATGAGATTGAAATGAGAATTCTCACCAAACTTAAGAAATATGGTTCTCTTGGCAAGTTACAACCTTATAAACAATAGGTGATGACCTTACTCAGCTGAGGTCTTTGTGGGGTCAGAGGTGTTTGTTTGTTTTTGTTTTTTTTTCTTATTTTTGAGTAGATTAAACTGAACCCTGGGGACAGGACAAAATGGCATCATAGGAAAAAACTTCCTGTGACTAGAGTAGAAGTTCAAGTATCTTTTCTTTTTGGCTCTTTTTCTACATTATCATCCTCCCCATCATCATCATAATTATGTAATATATATATATACCTTTACTTATGTCATCCTAATTAAAAAGATGGAGCATAATTCAAAATGCATATTTCACATTAATATATAATATAAAATGTACAAAGCAAGATCAAAAGAAATAGCAGTATCAAACTAAAATGAAGCCAAATATAAATTTAAGAGTCCAGTTAAAATGCTCTGTAAAGTAAGAGAAAAATGTGGATCACCCTGAAGTTTTCTAGATTCTACATGTGAGAGAAAACAAATCATTATTAGACTGGAGTTGTCATGCAATGAAAGTCCTCTGTTTCTCAAAGGAGGATATGTGCATCATTCTAGTACAAAATATGTAACTCTGCTAGCGAGACCTGTGATCCGATTAGAGACTTTCTTGATGGTTCTTCTTTAGTGAATGTAAAAACAGTCGCACAACAGTTAATATGGTCATTTCTCTTGTATATTCATGTTTTATTAGCATGGGGTTGGCAATGACATACATCAGACAAAATGTACTTGTATGAGGCCTGAGAACAAAACAGTGATATCTAAGGACCTTAGACAAATAATGGGATTTTGTTCTTAGGAAAAAATGAAGTTAGTGTACCAGAGTAAAAATTGGTAAATATACACTAATCACTACTTTGTGAGGATACATGGTTGACTGGAAATATTGAAGGCTGCAAAGAGATGTGATTGCATTTTAAACACAGGTCATTAGCCAATCAATTTTAAGAGACATGAAAGAGAGAAATCTAGGAGTTGGCTTTGCTGAATTGTGTTGTCCTGCTGTTCTCACAATGCAGGATATGAATTCATCAATACCTCTGGCCATTCAATAGGAACTGCCAGTGTTCTCTCTCTGCAGGACTATTTTCCTCATTTTCCCATGAGAAGGCAGCCTGGGTGTGGCCTAATCTGCTCTGTCTAGCAATGGTCACATTAAAAAAATAGCTACATCCCTTAAACCCATTCTCTATTTACTTCAAAAAAAATTTTAAATGTTGAGTTTCATTGCTGTGCTTAGGAGCACAGGTAATTTTCAATTAGTTTGTTGGCAGAGATATTTTGTTGTTTCTCATTGTTTTCTACCAGTACATAGTTCCATAGTTCTTACTTGATTTCCAGTCTTCACCGCAATAGATTACCTATGTAATGTCATTTGTGAGGGCTATATCAATTTATTTTTTGTTTTCAGTTATAGTACATTGATGGGAAAGTGTTAATGGGAGCATGAATGATTTAATGTAAACAGAAATCACATTGATAAATCTATTATTCAGTGTGAATAATTATGCTATTGTTCAATGTAGTCATGTTTTAAAACAAAATGTTTCTTTCTCAGCCAAGATCTTTGCACAGTAAAGACGATACAACACGCGACTGGCAAGAATGCAGGCTTTCACAATTGTCTTCCATTCATTTTGTATCAGCTCATTTCTCACCTTGTGAACCATAAAAGAAAACAGAGCTGGTACAAATGATTAGTTTCTTGTTGATCTTCACATTGCAATTTGTCTTCTTTTGTTCCTTTATACATCATCACTCCCCAGAGTCAAGACAGGCAGAGAATTTGCTTTGGAAATTCTCTGAAGGTGGAGGTTGGTGGTCCAGGCCTGTCACTGTTCTCTCTACTTGGTGATTCTCTCCCCTCTTAGCACTATCACCTTTCGGTCTACACTCATGTCATTACTTCAGCTATCATTTCAGAGTGTCCATTTCTGCATTTATTCACATAACATGTAATAGGAATCTTTGCATCTTTTTTATTGTGTGACTGAACATTTTTTTAATTTAGATTTGAGCAGAGGAAGCAATATTTACATGAATATTATCTAACGGAAAGTCATTCTGTCATTTGACAAACCATGTTTTACTTGCTCCATTGTGATTTCCAAACATTTATAAATGACAGTGGCTGTATAGGAGCTGCTGACCCCTGTGGTTGAATTAGGGAAAAGCTGGAAGAACCTGAGGAGGAGGGCAATGATGTAGGGGGACCAGAAGTCTCAATTAACCTGAAGCCCTGAGATTTCCCAAACACTGGACTACCAACCGGTCAGCATACGACAGCTGATATGAGGCTCCCAACACACATACAGCGGAGGATTGTCGGGTCTGGGTTCAGTGAGACAATGCACCTAATCCTCAAGAGACTGGAGGCTCCAGGGAATTTAGAGGTCTTGTGGGGTGGGGGGGGTGAGGACATCCTCATGGAGACAGGGGAGCAGGGAAGAGGTATGGGATGTGGAACAGTCAGAGGATGGACCTGGAGGGGAATAAAATCTGGAATGTAAATAAATAAACGAATAAATACATAAATGCATAAAAAAGAAAATGCCTTTTCTACAAATAGACAAATACATTAAACTGTACTTAATTATAAAACTTCATACAAATCACTCCCAGCTCACTTTCTTTCTCTTTCTTTTCCAGTGTACCCAGGTACACACAGAAGAGTGCATGCTGGGGTTATGGATTATATAGTTTAGCCTGCTGGTCACATTCCCTATAGTCCTTGAGAGGTTCAGCTCTTGACATATTCTCTGATGTCAGGCTGTCCCTTCAGTGCACCTCTGACCTTCATTATTGGTGACTTAAGCATTCTTCCAGGTGATTCATCTAAGTACTTAGCTTCACACATGAGCCTACTTACTCTCCTACAGAGATCCTCTCCTCCATCCTACTACATGTCCTTATTTTACGGTCAGGACCTACATGTACTCCTTCTTGTCAGTCTTGGCCTGCCAAGTCTCTCCCCTATTTATATCTTTTTATTTTATTCTAATACTCTGTCTTCAAAGTACCTCAGAAACAGCAGGAATCTTAACTGAGACCCTAGTTCGGTATTTATTCTTGCTCTCACCTTCTAGTGAAGATGCACTCATTCTAGAATCCATTGTATCCCCTGATTATTCACTAGTCACATATTTTTCCTTGATTTCTCAGACTTTGATCTTCTATGCTTTATTTCTCTGTGACACACAAACAGATTGGTTGTTGCCTCATCAAAAAACACTGAACCTATCTCAAAATTTCATGAGTTTTACTCACCACTTTTAAATATATAGCTTCAGCTAAACTCTACATGTTTTTGATGAGATGCATACACTCTTATGAAAGCCATCAGCATGTACCCGAATCCTTCTGCTATACTACACTGTACACTGATTTGTCATCAAATATCCCATGTTACCTACTACAATAGCCAATTACAACATAACAGACTTGATCATTGTTTATTTCTACAAACGAACATAGTTTGTCTCCTCTGAAGGAGGACAAGATATATAACATGTCTTTGAGTTACAGTGATACCTATTTATTTCACAAATGCAAGGATCAATCATAGAAATAAGCTCTGAATTATGCCTTAAAAGACATACTTTGGGGCCATTAATAATGTAAGGGATATTCAGAATTCACCTTAAACAGATGTTTGTGGGTTGAAGAATTTGAATATATAAGAAGAGAAATAAAATAGCAATCACAATCAAGAGGAAGAAGGAAGAAGTGGGCAGATGTACTTTTGTTCATGGCTAGGTGAACAAAACAAAACCTTCCAACCAAGCAACCAACCACATAAACAAAAATCCTGAGTAGGATAAGAACTTTAGATGGGATCTCAGGAAAAGATGGGAAGTTCTTGATGTTAGATATTAATTCCAGGCTGAATGGATGTCTCCTTGAGCTGATGTTAGACAACAGGCTCCCATTAAATTCTTTCTTGCTTTGGTTTTACTGACCTGCGACATATTTAACTCCTGAGAAGACAGTATACATTAGTAGCTATAATATTGATAGTGGTGAGCAATGGGGAGAACCCTGAGTATGCTAAAAATTGTTCTCACTCAGTAAAAAAGTAGCATCAGGGATATCCCTAGTTTGACATTATGTTTTCAGTGAAAAGCTAATTTTTCCATACTAAGCATTATCAGGTAGATACAGTAGATACCATCTGAAGGTACTAGTTCTTTTTAAAATGAGTTATGACAAACTAAGTCTTAAAATGGATTCTCAGAATCTATCTCTCAACATATGAGTCTCACAGCCTAGAGACCAGAGATCTGGTCACAGGTCCTCTGGAAGTTCTGTAACACTGATAGAATTTGAGCACTTAAATTTCGCCACAGCAATAGAGAACTGGACTCCTTGATTTTAAACCTAGTGATACATAGTGATTACTTATTGAATTTAATAAGGCAATTGAAAGCTAGCGACTAGCTCATATTATTAATCATGCTTCATCTATGTTGCTTAATCTAAGAACTATGTAAGCCCTACCTACTAATTGAATCTTCATCAGAACCAGAAAGGACAGCCATGGATATTGTCTCATTATGAATGTGAGAGAAATTAGAGAAGAATTTACATAGAAAGAAAAAGGAACAATTGGGATTAAAACAGGGGAGTATACCCACAGTTTAAATAACTGCACTTGCACTTTTAAACCTTTAATTATCTTTCTCTACTCTTGTTTTCTCACATCATTGAATTTTGCATGTTAGGATATTTTCATATCCAAGAAGTAGCCATTTTTTGAAACTGTTATACTTTCTACTTTCTCCATTGCTACTCATGTTGCAAGTGAGTGATTTCAAAACTCCAGACAAGGACCATTTGCATTGCATGTGGCTATTTTTCAAACAGGAGGCTCAAAGTAGACTCTGGAAATTTGCTGCAGCTGTTGGCAGTTTTGAAAAAAAAAAGTTGGCTGTTTTGAGGGTCTCAGTTTGAGATTTATTTCTTCAAACCATCTTGAAAGAAACTACTAACAGGCAAATTAACTTAAAAAGGTAAAACACGTAGGGAACCTATGGCTCCAGCTGGATATATAGTAGAGGATTGCTTTAGGGGAGTGCTAGTGCACTATGTAAAGAGTGACGGGACAGGGGGAGAACCCTCGTAGAGGCAGGGGGAGAGGGCAGGGGATAGGGGGTTTGTGGAGGGGAAACTGGGAAGGGGGATAACTTTTGAAACATAATAAACAATAAAAAGGTAACTGACAATACTCTCTTTTTAAAAAGTGAAAGGGGCCTTAAAAAAAAAAAACAAATTGGACCTTGTTTTATTGTACAAACAGTAAGTTATAAATTTCCCAAGAGTTAGAATTCCAATTAAAAGCTATTAAAAAAAGAAAAAAGTAGAGGAATAAAGATGGGATAGGATAGAAAGAGGAAAAAGGAAGGGAAGCAAATAAGAAAATGGTTTATTTAACTTACAGGCCACATGTAAACTGTGGCTAAACTCTGAAACCCATGCCAAAGTAGATAGCCTTGTCAGAGAGAAGTAATCTATCCATAAACCATTGTGATCAGAACTAAGGCTTGTTTGTTTGTTTGTTTGTTTGGCTGGTTGTTTGTTTGTTTGATTGATTGGTTAGTTGGGTGTTTTTGCTGTTTCAGTTATATAAAGCTGAGTTATAAAGTTATATAAACACATGCTGAGCAAGTATTCTACCACTGAACTATATACCCAGCCTTCAGATCAAACCAATCTATTTATTCTCAGGAGCATTGTATGTTTTTATACCACCTTTGGGTCAGTAGAAGGCTTCAGAGTTTGCTACACTGAATGTGGAACAGCAAAAGCAATAGCAACAACAAAATGGTCTCGATTTTGATCATTCCATGGCCTTTGTCTCTTCTTCTAAAACAAGTTTTATTTTGTGCAAGTTATACCATTAGAGTTTATATACCTGCTGTTGTTGGCTTTAGGCTCATACGGATGTTAGTTACTGCACACTAAATGAAATAAACCCAGTTTCACCCAGTATAGACAGAAGAATCCCATTAACCATTTCCAACTGCCTTAACTTTATTCATGTGTTCCCTTCCATAGAATGGGAAAGAACAATTGCCTAGAGGCACAGTGTGAAAAAAGCTGAGTGCCCAAAGTAGAATTAAGGTATGGTTACCCATACAAGTGCTACTGTGTTGTGGCTTTAAAAATCCCTGGGTTCTGTTCCATAGGGCATCAAACAAAGTTTTTAAGGAAGTAATGGCATTACTTATGTTAGTTACTCTTTTGCCTAAGACATGTTTGCCATATGTTTAGTTCATAGGGAAACTATTCTCATTCATGATGAATCACAAACCTGTCATCCACGAACACTTACATAATCCCTGTTTCAAACAAAAGTTTCTCAGTAAGATTGTAACATTTTGGTAAGATATTTATCATTGGCTTAGACTTAATTTTGAATTAATATGTATATTCAAATAGCACCAGTTAGCCTCATTTTCACAATGTAGCCAATAATATCCTTGAGTTACTCAGTATGCTGTCTCTACCTCACAAGTGCTGAGATTCTAGGAGTATACCACTATGCTCAATGTTAGAGAAATATATATAATGTGTGCATGTATTAGATAGATATATTGATATATATGATATATAGACATAGATGATATAGATATAGATATAGATATAGATGATATAGATATAGATCTTTTGTATGAAATGTTTGGAGAGAGTACCCAGTTACACAGATTTCATAATTTATATAATACCGATGATGGTGGATTAGTTTTCTATACAAACAACTGAACTCATCAGATGTATAGTCAGTAATATTCCCACGAAGCCAAACTGTTAATCATGTTGTTTATTTAGTTAGGAACAAGGCCAATACAATCTCCAATGATAGTTTCCCTGCTGTGGACTCCATTGTGTCTGTATCTATCCTATTTAATTTTGCATAAAATGGTTATTACTGGCAAGGGGATTTTAAGTATAGTAAGTATTATTTTACATAATTTTTGAAATGTTTCCAATATTTGCTATGTATTTACTGTTACATGAAAAGCACTTAATTAAGCTACCTGTTAAAACATGTTTGTCTACCAGTAGTTAAAGTAGTTGTGTGAGAAAATAATCACCTAAAACTGTTCTACATTATTCATTATCCTTTTGTATACATTCACATGATTTACTGATCTCAGACACAGATTGGGATGCAAAAAAGTGTCCTTAGTAAACTGGTTAAGCTATTTAATTTGGAAAGTAAAACTCATTCATTATAGTTAATAAAATGAATACAATTAAATTGAGACTAAACTTCAAGAAAATACCATGTTTTAAAGAAAATCTTCATGGTTTTTCATCAATGATTAATGGTTTTTATGATTTTTCCTAATATTATCTTAAATTATTTTAATTCCATTTTTCTGTGTTAATGTTAAATATAATAGATGTTCTAAAGAACAGCCGCTCTTTACAGAAGCTGAATTTTTCTGTGTACTTTTCTCTCTGAGAAAATAGAAGTTAAGGCTCCATGTAAATTTTATTAAGATAAAACTTTTACAACCAAAGGCGAATAAATATTAAAATCTTTGATTCACCACCTCACATAGATTCAAAAATTATGCCACACACCCTCAATTTCACTTTACTTGCTATAGACCAGAATCTGGAATAAGAGTGACTCTATACTTCAGCCATCATAAGTAAAAGCCACTGCATTAAACTGTGCAAACTTAGACGGAAACTGGCAATACCCAGATTGTTTAAACTGAATGTAGTTCTCATCCACTATTGGAATGATTAAACAGTAAAGCATCTTGAGTTAGCTTTAGGCATCAATCTTTACTCTTGAGATTTCCCTTTTGCATAATACAAAACGTTGCTATGGTTTCAAATAGAATATTTTTATTTTGCCATCAAGATTTATGCAAAATGTATTATATGTAAGCTTCAAAGTTAATGACAGTTCTCTGAGTGACTGAAAAGCGTGAATTCTCAATATATATCATATTTATTCATCATTTGGGAAGTTATTGAGAATTCTCTTGGTATGCGACTATTTGCTGCCCATTAGCAGATAAAAGAAACAGATAAAGCATTAGAAAGGCACAGCCCATGCAGCAGACAATGTGAGCTTATTTAGTAAGGTGCTGTTGCCTTTTATTCCAAGAATATTTTGTTGGATCATTTTTTACACAACACCTCTTCTTTCCAGCAATGGGTTAATTGAAAGAACAATTGTGTTTCAGTGCCTTTTTTCCACTGACCACCAGGGTGACTCAGGGCAAAGACACTCTGTAGACCTTAATTACTGACATTGTCAGTGATGCATTTGACCTAGCTGATTCTTAATGACCTAGGTATCTTCTTTCCTAAAGGTGGTTGTCCCAATATACTACATATTACCCAAATGATACACATTCCTAGTTAAAAGATAGATAGTAAAGATTTTAAAAAGACCAGAAGATCTTTGGTTTTATTCTTGGATATGAAATGTTTTGATAGTGCTATTAACCTTCTAGGTTGACTCCTATCATCAAGAATTTCTCCTAATTAGTCTACTTCGCCAGATGTGTTTTCTCATCACTGATTGTTGCTGCTTTCAGAGATGTGGAGACAGACTTTGGAAGTTCAACCTTAGGAAATACTGAGAATAATAAGACCTCAAGCAATCTAAGGAGATTATCATTTATCCAGTAAGCACAAAAACTGTGGTTTCCACCGATACGTTAGATGCTGCCTCTGTTCCACTGATTGAACAAGGCCTTACATGAACAAGCCATTCAGGAAGAGGTTAATCCTTAACCATTTATCACTCAAAAAATATGGATAAGCAGTTGACTTAATTGCTGTAGTGGAGTAAGGAATAAGAAGTATGGCCTTGTTTTCTTGGGAATATTGAGGATTGCTTCGGCTTTATTTCAGAGTTCAAGAGATAGCTAACATTCTGCTTTAAAGGTAGACAATGAGCTTAAAATACTTCATTCAATACCATGTGGTCGGCCCTGAAAACACACATATAAGTTATATTATACGGACTGATCTGATTGTATTTATGTATTTAGGAATATATATATGCATATGTATAAGTATATGTAGCAACAACTAATAAAAAAAAGAGGTTATTGATTGATGTTAGTGTAGATGCCACTATATTGTAAAGAGAGAAGCTCGTCAAGATGTTGAGACCTCATTTTCCTAGGGAGTAGTGGAACTCAGCCTTCTTGAGAAAAGACTGATACCCAGCTAGCTCACTCCAGTTATTTTATTCAAACACTATACATGGTTAGTTGGGGCTGGGAAAAGTTCCAGCTACCAAAATTATCTTGCCATTGCTGCCCAAGAGAGCAGACGACCCACACAAACCTCAGCCTCTTTTAACTATTGTAATCATAATCAAAAATAACTCCAGTTTTACCAGGAGTGTCTTAGGACCAAGGTTGGTGTAACTGTAAGCTTTCAAGTTAGCACCAAGTGGAGAGTCTCTAGAAAGAACATTTCTTCAAGGATCACACAATCTCAAAACAATTTCTCAGCGTCTACCGATCAACCCAAACATAGCAAAGGCTTTGCTGAAACATTTCATTTAAAGCCAGACACAAAAGGAATAAAGGCTTTACTGTATTAATCATTACAAGGAGTCATGAATTTGAAAAAAGACCAAAGAAAGATATATGGTAGGATTCGGAGGGAGTAGGAAAGCTAGTAATGAAGCTAGTAATTATATTATAATATCAAAAATTGAAACAAAAAATTAAAAATACTTTATTTAAGTTTTCAGGATGTAATTCAGATTTACAGTTTCATTCAATCTAGGCGACACAAAAAATATTTTTATAAGTGATTAGGAAGTTTCTATAGTAAATTTGATTTTTATGCAGTTATTATAAATTCAAATTCAAGCAAAACATAAAACACTAATCCTTAGGTTTCGAGTATAGCTCATTGGTGGGTTTCTGTTTCTGTTCAATGGGGAAATATAATTGCACGTTTTATAATTTAGTTACTTCTGTTTTAAATTCATTCAATTAATGATTAGTGCTGTCAGTTAATATCCTACTTTATTTCCTATTTTCCATCTCCTGGTAGATTCTGGCTTTTAGACATTTTCCCTAACTGATATTAGCATGGCAGCTTAGCTTGCACTGGAGTCTCTGACATCTTTTCTCATTGATGGCTTCTGCTGAGCTGTAACAATTTTTCACTTCTATTCTGGATGTGTCTCTTGCTTAATGAGACCTTCATTTCTCTGGTAACAGAAATCAACCTCATTGATTCTGTGGATAATTTTGGCTTCTAAGCCTGGTCATAGCACTTCTAAGATCTCAAATTTCTCAAACTTTTTCTCTATAGCATATTAGTTTGTCTGTGATATTTTGATACTGTTATTAAGCTCTTCATTGAGGAGATGTAATTTTCCAAATCCTAGGTTTCAGGGAAGTTATGTGTTCTCAGATGGGTTAAAATATCAAGAGCTTCTTTTAGGTATATGCCCAGTAGTAGTATAGCTGGGTCTTCAGGTAGAACTATTTGCAATTTTCTGAGGAACAGCTAGATTGATTTCCAGACTGGTTGTACTAGTTTGCAATCCCACCAGGAATGGAGGAGTGTTCCACTTTCTCCACATCCTTGACAGCATTTTCTGTTGCCTAAGTTTTTGATCTTAGCCTTTCTAGGGCATAAGGTGAAATCTCAGGGTCATTTTGATTTGCTTTTCCCTGGTGTCTAAGGATGTTGAACATTTCTTTTAGTGCTTCTCAGCCATTCAAAATCTTTTATTTTGAATTCTCTGTTTACCTCTCTACTACATTTTTTAACTGGGTTATTTTTGGTGTCTAATTTCTTGAGTTCTTTATATATTTTAGGTATTAGCCCACTATCAGATGCGGTTTTAGTGAAGATCCTTTCCCAATCTGTAGGTTGCCATTTTGTCTTCTTGACAGTGTCCTTTGCTTTACAGAAGTTTTTCAATTTCATGAAGGCCCACTTGTCAATTGTTTATCTTAGTGACTGAGCCATTTTTCCTTGTGCCAATGTGTTTGAGACTATTTCCTACTTTGTATTCTATTCGATTCAGTGTGTTTGGTTTTATTTTGAGGTCTTTGATCCACTTGGACCTGAGCTTTGTACAAGATGGTAAATACAGATCAACTTACTCTCTTCTACATCAGACTGACAACTAGATCAGCACCATTTGTTGAATATGCTTTCTTTTATCCATTGTATGGTTTTGGCATCTTAGTCAAAGATCAAGTGTCCATAGATATCTGAATTTATTTCTGGGTCTCCAATTCTATTCCATTGATCAACCTGTCTGACTCTGTACTGATACCATGTGCTTTTTTTAATCACTATTGCTCTGTAGTACAACTTGAGCTCAGGGAAGGTGTTTCCCCCACTGGTAAGTGGATATTAGCCAAAAAGTAAAGGATATCCATGATACAACCCACAGACCATAAGAGGTTTGATAAGAAGGAAGGCCTAAGTGGGGATGCTTCAATCCCATTTAGAAGAGGGAATGAAATACTCATATGATGCAGAGGGAGAGAGGGAAAAAGGTGGAACAGGAGAGAGGAAGAGGAAAAGGGGGGACAGGATCATGTATGTGGGTAGACTGAAGGCTTAAAGGGCCACAAGAATGAATGGAAATATGTAGTTGTGGGTGGGGTTGGGGGGAGGGGAATTCTCTAGAATGGATGACTATAGTCGAAATGCCGAAGAGAGGAGAGATGGAACGTGAAGGAACCACCTTCAGTAGATGCCCAGGGCCCCTTGTGGAGGGACAGGGTATCTTCAAAATTTTTGACCCAGAATTGTTCCTTTCTAAAAGAAATACAAGGACAAAAATGGAGCAGAGGCTCAAGGAAGTCACCAACCCACTTGGGATTCATCCCATGGATGGGCACCAAACACTGACACTCTTCATGATGCCATGTTGTACTTGCAGACAGGAGCCTAGCATGGCTCTCCACTGAGGGGTTCTACCAGCAGCTGACTGAGACAGATATCATACTTACAACCAAAAGTATTGCCCCTTCTAAATGGGACAGAAGCATCCCCACTTAGGCCTTCCCTCTTATTAAACCTCTTATGGTCTGTGGGTTGTGGGACTGAAGTTGGGATCCCTATGGAAGCATTAGGAGGATTGAAGGAGCTAAAGGCGAATGCAACCCCATAGAAAGAACAACAGTATCAACTAACTGGGACCCTAGGACCACCAAGAGACTAAGTTACCAACGAAAAAGCATACATAGGCTGGTCCATGGCCCCTAGTACTTATGTACCAGAGGACTGCCTTGTCTATCCTCAGTGGGAAAGGATGTACTTAATCCTGTAGATACTTTAATGCCCAAGGGAAGGAGTATATAGTGGGTTGGTATGGGGGGTTGGTGGGGTGATGGTAGAGGGTGTGTTGGTGGGTGGAGGAGCACCCTCTCATAAGCAAAACAGAGTGATAGTGTAAAGAAATCTGGGAGGTAGACCTAGAAGAGAGAATATATGGAATGTAAATAAATAAAATAATTTAATGTCAAAAGCTACATCTTAGGCAACTATCTGCCTCTTATCGGGACATAGAATAATGCTTCAATAATTCAAACATACAATCTATTGACATTCTGTGGTACCAGGTGTCCTTGAATTCACAATTAGATGTCTTATGTCTTACAACCTTGCTTTTCTCTTTTTTTATCAATTAGAAATGCTCTTAAATATTTTATATTACAAAACATCTAAATAATTGTGAATTTTTTTGTATGACATTTCTTGTTTTGTTTCATTTATATTAATCCTTATAGGATTCAAAAATAAAAGCATAAAATTTTTTTCATTTAAGTTAATTTTCTTGTTATTGAAATCCAAAGAGCTCAAGAATACTTCCACTAGACACTATTCCAAATCACGTAAAAATAGGAAAAACAGAGTGTGATTGTTGATCTCTATCATCTCTTTCTGAATGTCAACTATTGAAAGTAGATGAGAGTAAGGAAAATTAAAGAGAAAGTTCTCATAGTTGGATATTGTCCTAGTCAGGGTTTCTATTCCTGCACAAAACATCATGAGCAAGAAGCAAGTTGGGGAGGAAAGGGTTTATTCAGCTTACACTTCCACATTGCTGTTTATCACCAAAGGAAGTCAGAACTGGAACTCACACAGGGCAGGAAGCAGGAGCTGATGAAGAGGCCATGGAGGGATGTTACTTACAGACTTGCTTCCCCTGACTTGCCCTGCTGGCTTTCTTATGGAACCCAAGACTACTAGCCCAGGGATGGTACCACCCACAAGGGGCTCTCTCCACTTGGTCACTAATTGAGAAAATGCCTTGCAGCTGGATCTCATGGAGGCACTTCCTCAACTGAAGCTCCATTCTCTGTGATAACTCCAGCTTGTATCAAGTTGACACAAAACCAACCAGTGTAAACATCAAAATATTATGCTGCTACAGTTGAATTTACATATTCAATAAGTGCTTGTGAAATAATATCTTTGTGGCTTAATTTCATTATTTTCATGAAAATTGAATTTTATGGTATTTATTGCAAGTACAAAAGCCAAATCCATTAGATTATGCCTAAGGAAGGGAGGAAAAATAATTAGGTCATAAATTTGAAGATTTCTATATTCTAATTATACAACATGGCATCATTTATGGTGTTAATTTTCTCTGAATTATTTTACATTCTTTTTGTACTATCACAGTAATAATGTACAATAGAAATATATTGTCAGTTTACATTCCTCATTGAAAACAAATTAAAAGTGAAAGTGAAATAGTTGAGTTACGTAAGTAATAGATAAATGAGAAATCGTGAATCCAAAATCAGATCTCATTAATCTAAGTCCTATAGGCTTAATCCCAGAAAATGACTCAACTTGCTTAATTTTATCTCATCATAAACCTTTTAAGATATCCTAAGAATAGGGACACTTTACATTTTAAAAGCTCCAATTAAGTATGTAAACATACAAATATACATTTGACTTTAAACCGTAGAGTTTAGAGTCAAATTATCAACAAAAACCACTCTTGATAAAAATAAACTCTAAGCCAACTGTGAACAAAATACAATTTTTGTAAGTCAATGCATACTATTTATCTGAAATCTTCCATTAAATATCAAAATTAGATGTGATATGTTAAAAATCAGAAATAAGATGATTCTGTCCACCACAAATGTATTCAACACTTTGTACAGTTGTAATTCAGTATATACAAAGTAATGTAACAATTAATATAGATTTGAAAGTAGCAAATAAAACTGAAAATTAAGTAAATTTAGAAAACAGGGCTAAAGAAAAATCACCGGTGTGTCAAAATCACAATCTTATGACTGTAGTTAATGAAATTGGTAGGATAGTTAGGCTAAATATTATGAGTCTTCACTGAAATTGTGAAAGGGCTTTTATACATGTTCCATTTACTTGACAAAGATTATCTTAGTCAATTTGAAAACATAACAACCACATAGAAGATAGCTGTTTTTTAACTGGCTTATATTAAAAGTGAATTTTTGTCCTTCAAAAATACTGACAGTTGTAATAGCAGATGAATGAAGCAGAATTGATCCAAGACATGAAAATTTTTTCCTGCACATTTTCTTTCTGTAAGATGGATACAGCAACAATTCAATGTAGATAGAAGAAAGGCTCTAGAACATCTGTGTGTGTGTATGTGTGTGTGTGTGTGTGGTCTTTGACTTGCCATGGATCATAAAAATTAGCTCAAGATGGATAATGAATAAAAATGTAAAAATAAATTATGCATTATTTAGTATTAATAAGAGAGAATAATGGGCCACAAAACACAACAGCAGAACCTTTCTCCATAAAAGAAGAATAAACTGAATTAATACATTTTTTCTGTAAAATCACATGAAAAGAACAAAGGAATAAGTTAAAAGCACAATAAAAGTTGCACATATTATGTGTTTGACAAAGACCTAGTATCTATGATATATACTGGATCTCCAAATCAATAGTACATAGCACACTAGTCACCTGCAGGTACAAGTGGCCAACATAGTGTTAGAGTGATGGCTCCTAGGTTAAGAGCCTTTGATGGTCTTGCAGTGGGCTACAGTTTGGTTCTCAGCACTCACAAGTTCACTTATAATCATCCAAAACTTCAGTGGGTGTGACCTGGCCTCATGGCCTCATGCACTGCATACACACACACCCTACACACACACACTGAATATATACATATGCAGGAAATACTTTCGTATACATAAAATAAATGAATAACATATTTTTTTTAAATCGGCAAAACACACATTCACAATTGTTTTTACAAACTCTTAATATGTCTTTTACATGAACCAGAACTTAGGGAAGGAGGAAGGAAGGAGAAAAAATATAAAAGCCAAGAGCTTTCTTTTTTCATCAGAATGAGGGCAGTTAGCTCAAACACAGATCTGCTTTCCACTAAAACATGCTGATGGTTTGAGGCCAGAAAGATCTTCTAGTCTTACTACAAGCTGAGCAGGCTTACAGTTACACTGGAAAGTAACACTGTCTAGAATAGTCTCTTGGAATCCACAGAGGAGTTGAAATGTAGCAAGGCAAAAAAAGGCAAAGCAACATGGGTGGGTCTAACCTGTGAGCTAATGATAAATCCACAGAGAGCAGGTATGACTCGGGAATTGATTCATAAAGGCTGAGCAGGTAAACCTGATTTAATTGAAGACAGTGAGAAGTTCTAAGCCTCTGACATCTATGTAGGGGTTTATGAAGTAAACACAGAGGCTGGATTGTTCTCTGATCAGTTCCTAGTTATCTCCTTCTTGGTAACAGGCTTGCCCTGGTTGCTGAAATCCAGGGAAATCCTCCCTAGCTCCTCTCTGCTTGACATTCTCTATTCCTGAGCAAAGAATGTAACCCATGCAGGTTTGCAGGGAGGGATGCACATCCCTGTTGAAATCCACAGTATCCAGGATTACTCTGAGCTCAGGTTGGGTTCTTTTTCCTGTATTATTGCGAGGTCATAGCCAGATCAGACAAGTGAAAGCAGAACTCCTGGTACTTTATCTGGCCAGCCTCATTCTTTTCAAACTGTTTGAATGAATAGCATGCTAAAATCATTGAGAGCTTCACTGATCATTCCAGTTGTGTTCCTGGCCTCAATCTGCTGGTCCAAGTTGTGCAGTATGTGCTTGTTCATCTGTTACATCTGATCCCTCTGCTAGAACAAGCCCACTGAGCTATGTACTTTCCCACAAAGCACAGATAGAGGCTTCTATAGCCACAGGGAAATCCTTAACTTTCACTGGACTTCTCAGGCTTCAGACCTTCTTTTGGTGTTTATGTTTGGTATCTTCAAGCTGAAATTCAAGATTTCCTAATTCTTGGATCTTGTAGAACCTTGCATAATAGATTATTTCCAAGTTCAAACTGGTAAACATGAAGAACCCAATGACAAACTTTGTTGTTGAGAAAGCTCATTATGGTCTCCTGAATCCAACAGTGGAAGCCATTAGGCTGCAGGACAAACTCCTGGCAGGGATTATTCTTCATCTCCTGTTAATATTGCCCCTTCTGCCACTCCAGCTTCTTCTCATTCAATAAGTTTTTGCAGGTTCTTTTAGGATCTCAGTGTTGAAGCAGATATCAGAATCAGAGGCCATTCAGAAACTCTCTATCTGGGTTTCAAGCTTGTCATGGTTGCTTGCATCAATATTAAAAGATATTGTTCCTTCTGGGCTAAATAATCACCAGGGCCAGGGCCTCTCTTCACAGGTGAACAGCCCAAATCAGACAATGTCTGACCTGGAAAAAGCTATGTCCCAGCAGGAGGCAAAGACTGATGAGAGCTCAGCCTTCTCCAGTTCAATTGAAAGGATTCAATGCTGGGGTCCTTGTTGGTGAAGACCAATAGTTACAACCAAGATATCTATCTTGTGTGGACCCTGCCTTTGGGGAAAAAATAGGGGGGCCACAGCAGTGGTGTCTGGGAGGCTTCCACACTGTGGCGGGTCCCACATGTGGGAGGAGGTCTAAGCTTCCAGTGGCCTGGAATCTTTGGCGGCAGGCTCCAATGACACGAGGAAGTCCTTGGTTCCAAAAGGGTTTATTGTCATGGAGGATGGTGGATGGATCTGGTTGTACCCCTGTAAAACTCAGGCCAGTCCCGAGTTAAATAGGGAGGGAGAAACGGGAGGATCTGGGGAGGCATGCTTAATTTGCTCCACCCTCTGTCCTTCATTAATACGGAAATCCCTAGGGCCTGAGGTCTGTAGTCACACCCTCTACCTGTGCACTTTGGGAGGGGCTGTAATGGCCTATGTGACTGAACAATGTAATTCTATGGAGACTAGACTGCTTTTCAGGACCCTGGGTCCTGGGGGCATGGTGAACTCCTGCCAGTTCTCACGCAGAGTCTCAGAGTTCTAGGCACATGCCCAGCCATGAACCAGAATACCCTTATGCAGTCCCACACCTGCCCAGCTTATCAAACAGGAAATCTTTGATGCTGGATGGCAGGTCTTCCAGCAGAAGGGTGTCTCAATACCACTGCTCACAAAAACCCACTGTTAGTAACAGAAGACATCTAGTCTGAGGCCCAACACATATCCTTGTGAAGAGGTGGACCCAGCAGCTAGCCAGCTGGGTACCAGAAAGAAGCTGCTTTAGGAGAAGTTCTGAAAGATGAGGTACCTCTTCTTGAGTCTTGCCAAGAAGCACTGGGCATCAAGAGCTGGTTTAAGATGGATAAGAGGTCCTGACAGCCCCAGTGTGCTGCAACCTCATGGAGGAAATCAGTCACACATTTCAACCAAGGGAGCATAGAGATAACAAATGAATAAATGAAATGTGTTCAACACTGCTATCTCTGAGGAGAATGGAGATTAGTCCTTTACTATGATGCTACTCAATGCTAAAATGAAACCAGTGACATATGAAGCTTTAATGAAGGCACACAATTTCTCGTAGGAATATAAAATATTACACGTTATCCAGAAAATAGTTGTAGAATCTCTTATAAAGCTGATCATGAATCTAACACACAACCTAAGAGCCATGACCGTGAGAAGTGACTCAAATTTATAAAAACACAGAAAGTATGTAACAGCAATATATGCATTCAAAAAAGGAAATATTAGTATCCGGGTCATCTATAGAATAGCTAAAGAAATCTAACAAATCAATTAAGAAATAATGCTGTAAAAGTTAAAAAAATGTATGTAGCTACTTTTGAGACAAGTTAAAATAGAAAAGTCAAAAGTAAACTATGTTATTCATTAAATACATTCAAATTTAGATTATATTACTTTGTTGTACATACATGATGACAATCATTAAAAAATTTCTCAATCCATAAGATTGATAAGAATTTAGAGAATAAGACTTTATATATTGTAGGGAGCACTGGAAGTTGGTGCCTTCACTCAGAGGATAGAGATACTTCTGTTTATGCATGTAAGGATGTATATGTGAATATGTGTATTGAACTTTGTTCAGGAAAGTTAGAGACACAGTTTACACTAGAGTTATTAAAATCTATGTTATATCCTCATAGTAGGAAATTCTTTAGCTAAAATGAATAAACATGCATCTACATTATCCCAATATTGAATGAAAATATAAACTATACAAGTAGAGCTAATCTTACAGTGATTCCAACACTGGCAAACATAGACACATACAATTTTAGTCATATCTACATTACCAGAAATACAAATACTGAGGAAACCACAGGAATGACTAATTATAAAAAGCACTTATATATTATTGAAGAAATAGAAGTGGTCAAAGTGATTTTTACTGCTATATTTCCTAAGCTGTGTGATTATTTCAGGACTGCTAGGTTAAACATTATCCTTTAAACTCTTAAGTATATAATAAATCTGCTCATTTTCTGAATGACATATGGCACAAAAATTACCATTATCAGCCAATTATGTGTCTTTCCTGGTACTACTTATGTTTATAGAATTCAGTACATTCTTGCTGCTCTCTGTCACCCCTTTGATTACTTGATAGATATCATAACAAGAAAGACCACACTGGGAGCTCTCAGAAAACATCTCCATAGCCTTCGCCAGTACACTGTGCCTCCGTACAGGAAGCGGTGGAAAGTGTGACATGTCGATCCATCATTATGAATGTCCTGATGAACCTCACTAACCTGAGGAGAGTAAACAATGGCTGTTGTCACACATGTGGCTGGCTGTCACTTCGCTCTTGACCCAAGGTTGTTAAGGATCTGTTCTAGAGAATCCACCACACCAACCCGCAAACAAGCTGCAAATATGGAATGTGAGATAAAGAGCCACACAAAATAATGATATATCTTTCTAGTCTATGTTTAGAACCAAGAAAGTAAACAGGCTAAAACAAAGGCTCAGAAAAGGTCTTTTTTTCCTAAGAAGAGTCTCAGAAGGATGTTGATAGTTGATTGTGCAACCTTGTATACTTTCAGATTTAATTAGGTGATGGCAGAAAAAAAAAGCTACTCTCTTCAAATGAAGACATTTTCTTCTTAACTCTCATTTGTGAAACTTCTTCAGCTGACATGTTCTCTGCTGAAGCTTGTTCATTTTTGCCTCCATAAGCTATTCTTCTAAACTTTTTGGTTTAATTGCCCATTATGTGGAGTACTAAAGTTTTTAAAGTAATGAAATGCTTAACTCAGCTGAGATTTTTTTCATATAAAGCCTCATGACTGTGTACATGTATATAGAAATCACTTTCCACTCTAGTCTAGGAGACAATTACCTAAAAAGTCTTTCTTCTCCATGCTTTCATTCCTTCTGTATTTTAAATTGCAGATACTCCACATATTATTTTGCTGTTGTTGCCTAAGATGACATGAAGTATGAACATGTATATAACTGTGTTGAGTCCAGAAGTGGGTATCACATGCCTTTGTGACTCCCCACCTAATTGTTAAACTGGATTTCATTTTTACTTGGATCTTGCCATATTAATAACTGTAGATGTCCAGCAATAGTAAAAGCGTCATGACTCTTTGCAGGCCCCAGCACTAGATTTACAGATATGACAAAATGTATGTGGTGGGCATCTGAACATTAGTTCTGTAATAAATATACATGAAGTATTTGGAAGGATTTGTAATATTGTAGTATTTGAAAAGCATTATTATTAGTAGGAGATTTTTAGAAATTTATATTTTAATCAGAGATTTACACATATAATACTGAGTTGTTTCAGAAAGAAAAGGTACCAAAACTGCATGAGGAGTTGTGGCTTGCTTTCAGAATTGCCAGGTGTTTCACACTTGAAACATTTATATATAAGCCACTAGTTATAGTCTTTCTTTGTATGATTTTCTTACTTACCTGTCTCCATAGAGCACGTTGTCTCATTTCCCAAGGGATGTTAAATGATCAAGAGTACAATGAAGACAGCGTTTAGAACTGAGGCTATGCCAGAAGGTGACAAAGATGAAAGTCTTACTTAAAATAGATAATGAAAATGTATACACTTAATATATGCTGTCATTCTTCCTGTGCTGTTTGTGTCAAAAGGCAATACTAGTGTGATTTACCAACTCTGTGATATGGAGATAAATGACAAAAACAATTTGAAGGAAAATATGGAGCATATTATTCTGGTGAACTCAGGGTGAGGGAACTCCTGCATAGTGACCGTAAAAATATGGGTAATTGATGAATTGTGAGTGAGAAATAACACAGTTGATACATCAAAGAATAAAACAAGATAGTCAGAAACAGAGGAAAAAAATGACATGACCTCACTTCACAGTCCCCTGTGTGCCTTCAGTTTTAAATTGTTCCTTAAGAGCCCTTGAATAGAGTCACAGTAGCAATAAGAAGTCTGAAAATATAAGTATTAGGGAGCTTCAGATACAGAGAAAAAGAAGTAACAAACTCCATTTTTCCCTAAGTTTCATATCCAGTCTGATGGGAAGGTAGTGTTAAGGATATAGCTTTGTTTTTGTAGAAATGAAGCCTGTTTGGATAAGAATCCATGTAGGATATATTTGATTGAAGAAATTTAAAGAGACTAGGTGTAGGGAATAGGAAATGAATCTTGAGATATTTATAGGTAATTAAGTAATAACAGAGAGAAATGAAGGGGATGAACTTTATATTTCTATTTCCTACATGTTGCTTTGTGTCAGAGGAGAGTAAGCAGGTATTCTCCCTGGCACTTTATTCATGCATGCGTACACTTTTATTAAAGACCTCTTTTATGGCCACTAGAGTAGTTATTAGTATCTCAGTAATGAGGACAAAGAAAGGGATCCAGAGAAGTTCTGAAAATGAATTATGCTCTGAAGAAATCTTAGAGCAATGCCATCGAAACATGAACATCTGGGTTGTCCAGGGATGTCACTTCCGCACAATAAGTCATCTAAAGGAAAAGCACAACATACAGAGGAAATGGAAATATCAAGAGCACTAGATATTGTTTAGGAACAGAAAGATATTTCCAGTGTTTGGGAAAAGAGTGGATCATAGCATAGCGTTTTGCAGAGACAGTCAAGATAAAAACAGAGCATATAGGACATCACAGCCCACTCAAAAGATCTGCACAAACCTCTGCGTTCATTAAGAGGGAAAATATCTGAAAGTTCTCAGCAATAGACTGGGGAGGGAGACAGAAGGAGTCATAGTTTCAAATTGTAAAGTCTGGGGCTAGAGAGATATCACAGCAATTGAGGGCACTTAATTGCTTTTGGGAATACCCAGGTTCAATTCCTAACACCTGTGTTTCAACGCACATCTACCTTTCCTCCAGTACCAGGGAATCTGATGGTTCCTTCTGACTTCTGCAGGCTTCTGCACACATGTGCTGTATGTACTAAATTCATACACATACATACACATAAAAAATAACTATCAAAATAAAGAGGTAAAAAAACACCCAACTTGTTAGTAATCCGTGGAATAAGGGAAAGGGGAAGAAGATGGAAAGAATTTAGGCAATTGAATTACATATGCGAAAAAGTGATGATTAGACTAAAGCAATATGTTTCAACAACATTTTAAAGTATACAAAGGAGAAGTAATCACTAAAAACTTTAGTGTCTCCCAGGTAAACAGGAGAATATTTTATATAAGTTTAAATAAATGTTTGTATCTACTGTATCTATTGTACCTTGATAGTGTGTCTATAAATTAAGGGATTTTAATTCACTTAAGAGAAGTAACCAAATAACTGCTTTTTAGTTTTGTTCCTATGTTTTATGATTAATATAGTATTTTAGACTGATGCCATTTACAAATGAAAGTATTTTTTTGTATTTTCTTTCTTATTTGTTTTTAATAGTAGATTTAGAGAACAGCATGGTGGTTTCCAATAAGGATAAGCACAGTCTGTCTATACCATGGTTGGTTGGTCTTTCTTCTTCTTTTTTAAAAATAATTTTTATTGAAAAAAATATACAATCTATTGTGATCAGCATTTTACATCCTGTAAATCATTCCAGATCTACCCCAGCTCCCTGTCAAATTCCTTCCTTTGTGTCTATCTTTAGAAAACAAACAAATTGGCAAAAAAAAAATAAAAGAAACCTAGAAAAAAGAAGAAACACATATACACAATTGAAATTATAAAAACACAAAAGTGGGAACCATAATATACAAGCAAATGACAAGCAAGATAAAATGCCCAAAGTAATATGAGACCAAACATCTGCAGAAACACCATTGAGTTTGTTTTATGTTTGTATGTCCTGTTGGGCATGGGACCTACTTTTAAGTGTGATTAATACACTCAGTGCTACTCCATTGGAGAAAACCAATTTTTCTATTGCAGCTGGATATCACTTTGAGATAGATTCTTAGTTGTGGAATGGAGTGCATGTCCACTTCCCCCTCTCAGTACTGGGACCCTCTGTTGCTTGAATATGTGCATGCTGCCATAGTCTCTTAGAGTTCATATGTGCACCAGCCTGTTGTGGCTGGAAGGCATGGTTTCTTTGGTGTCATCCATCCCTTCTGTTGCTTACAATCATTCTGCCTCTTCTTCTCCATAGCTCCATGAGACCTGAGAAGAGGGATTTTGCAAAGACATCCCTTATAGGCTTAAATCTTCCAAATTCTTTCACTCTATGTACATTTTCCAGTTGTGGGCCTCTGTATTTGTTCCCACCTACTGTAAAATGAAGCTTCTCTGATAATGGTTAAGCAAGATATTGATCTATGGTGATAGTTAGAGTGTTGATAGATATTACTTTAGCAGAACAATAGTATTTGGTTTTCTTCTAGGCCCAGGGCCTATCCAATCTCAGGGTCCTAACTATCCTATCAGTCTCAGACATAGATTCTATCTTATTGATTGGGTCTTGAATACAATCAGAGAGTATATGGTTGCTCTCATTTTTTATCCCTTTTGCCACTCTTGAAATAGCTGATTATGCAAACTTGTCATCATTGTAGATCACAAAATTTATATTTGAGTTTATGGTTACATTTATTCTTTGCTAGCATGTAAAGTACCTCCTAACACCATGAACCCTAGTAAATAAGGACAAAACCTTTAATTAAGTTTCAATATGACTTCATTGTGTTCAGTAAGATGTGTAAGTCTTGTCTTCAACAATAGGGCTTTTTTATCCGTTTGCAAAGAGAAAGCAATAACCTTAGAAATGCCTTGGATATTTGAAGGTTGTATTTTATTTATTTACATTTCAGTTGTTATTCCCTTTACCCATCCCCCCATTAACCCCCTATCCCATCCCTCCTCCTCCTTCTTTTGCTTTTATACCGTTTAAATTACATGCAAGTATTAAGGTCAGTTCTAGGTTGAGGAACTAGCAATACAATAGATGCAAATAATCAAGGAACAAGCAATTCAATAAACACAAATAGTCAAAGAATAAGCAACGCAATAAACAAAATTCTGTGAAACTCCCGTGATCACTGTTTCTAAGGGCTTATCAGGATGACCAAAATATCTGAGCCAACTTCCCTATCCTAGCCCAAAGTCACTATCATGTCTGAAGGCTACTTCCTTGTTCTAGCCTAAGATTTAGATTCCTGCCTGAAATTACTTCTTTGCTCTAGCCTAAGATTTAGACTCCTGCCTGAAATTAATTCTTTGTTCTAGCCTAATGTCAGATTCCTGCCTGAAGCCCACTTCCTTGTCTTCGGCCAATGTCATATTCCTGCCTAGCAGCCCCAAAAGCTCTCTGCCTCTCCCTCTTTTTCATTTAATAAACAAGACTGAGCTTGTCTTACGTTGTTCTACCAAGAATGCCTTCCTTACCCATAATGGAATATGCATTATCAAAAGCAATGCACTTATGCCTTAGGTTGGTAAGGCTCTGTGTAGAATCTTACCCATTGTTGGCTTGCCAGCCTTTTAAATTAATAACTCTGTCTGGGAATACATTTTCAATTTCAATTCATAAGGCTTTTAAGGGATTCCATTGGCCAATGAACTAGACATCACCTAATCCTAGCACTGGAGGTTTAACTTGGTGGCAAATGATACCTAATTTGGAGATTCTTTGGTGTTCCTAGTTTCATATGTGTATATGTTTTAAGAAACTTATACAATAATAGATTTCTATATGATCCCACAAATGGATCATAATGTAAATTTTTCCTCCTTGTATTCCTACTCTTTCCCATCTTTCTCCCCAATAATTCCTTATCCAATACCTAATCTCTATGGCTATATGTATCACAGCTTATCTAATGAAGGCTTTAAAAAAGGATTCTTAAAAAAAAAGTATTGTCTTGAAATACTGATAAATATATTTTACATTAACCTGCAAACCTGGTTTTTTAATTTATAAACTACGTCTTTTCATATATGACACCTCAGATGGGGCAAGAATCACTAACACACCACTGAATAAATTTCCAAATAAATGTGTGCTGTCTGTTTTCTTTTTCTTTGTTCTTTATTGTATGTTGTATGTATCCTTGAAACCTTTTGACAGGCTTTGTTAATATCTGAAATACAAGCTGAAACAAAAAGTGAAAATCTGAGAAGATTTCTTTTCTCTCAGATTGTCTATAGAAATATTATTAATATAAATGAGAGTTAATCTAATAGGATAGTCTTATTTCATTTACTATTTTATTGTTGTTGTTATGTGTTTGTTTTGAGACAGAGTCTATTTCAGGCTGGTCTCATATTGATGGATGATCCTCGTGTCTCTGACTTATGAATCCAAGTATTACGGATGTGGGATACGATTCTTTTCCTCTCTTTCTCCCCAGTAATCCTTTACTCTTTACCTAAGCTCTGTGGCTATATGGATTGCAGCAGGCATACTGAGGCATAGTCAGGCTGTTTCTTTTATTTTTAATCTCTGAAATGTTTTAAAGTATATAGCACACTTAGTATTTTAATGTGAGACCAATCACTGAAAACAGATATAATGAGAGATCCAGATGATCCACATATCCACATTTATATATTCTGTTTATATTTGTAGTTTATCAAATACCTGAGTTTCAAAATCCCTACAAGGGGGTTAACATCAACAATTTATTTTTTATTGATTGATGGCTTGATTGCTGTATTAGTGTTGTCTTATGAGGTGGATTCTTTTGTTTGCTTGCTTGCTTGTTTTTTAATTTAACACAGCTACCTGTTCTTCATTAGTCAAGGGGACTTAAATGCTCTTCTAAAGACTCTTAGAGTTGAATCCCAAGTGCTGTTTATGACTGGATAGCCAGGGATGAAGAGCAATTGTTAACTAAAGCTGCATGGCCAACTTCATCAATTGTAAAACTGTGGAGATTTTAGGGATATGAAAAGAAAATTCAAGGACATAAAAGTATGCTATAGATTGGTTGATTTCCTGCAAAATCCTGTTTGAAATCCAGATCCTGTTCCAACTTTATCTCTTGCTAACATCATAGAGAACAGCAGCTAAGTTCCAAATATGTCTCTGAAAGTGTCCAGAACAAGACTTCCAAATGAAGACTGTTATTTACAATATTGGATTGATTTCTAGACCAGTCCATGATTGAGTCTGAATAACTGATCACATTTAAGAAAAATATAAGAGTCATTATAACTTTTCTTTTGGTTCTCTGTTCCACAAGTCTAAGAACTTGAGGCAAGGCAGCTTGTCGCATCATGGATATAGGTAAGCAATGGTGGGTCGGGAACTTATGTCCAATACAGCTTCCCAGTCACCATTGTCAGGGCACCCAGAAAGCTCACAGGTGAGCATCATTCTTTGTCCAGGCATCAGCATGTCTCACCCGTTGCTCTGGCAGCCACCATGCTCCTTCAGCATCCTACAGAAAAAACACAAACATGCCCTCTTCCCCATATTAAATACCTGATTGAGATCATGCCATTTGCTAGTAAGTGGATCCTTCCCTTTCACCTATTCAAAAGTATGCCTATTTGTAGAGTGCCATAGAACCATAGACACTCAACAGAGAGTTCCTTGTCATCCAAATATTTTTAAAAAAATTAAAATGTAAAGAGCATGATTTAATAAATTTGTGGTATACAAGGATATTCCTCCCTATTTTTTATTTTATGAAGATTTTGTTTTAAAGTTCTATGGGCTCCTTTCACAGTCCCTTGTTCTTGACAATTATAAAGAATCCCAGTAATATGGGTAATATTAAATTGCTGCCAAAAAGTCTCAAATGCTCAACTGTGATAGCTAGTTTCATTGTCTGTTTGTTTTATTATTATTGGATACTTTATCTACATTTCAGAAGTTATCCCTTTTCCTCACTCCCCACACAGAAACCCCTCATCCCATCCTCCCTCCTCCTATTTCTATGAGGGTGTGCCCCTACCCAACCACCCACTCCCACCTCCCTGTCCTCTAATTCCCCCTCACTGGGACATCCAGCCTTTTCTCCCACTGATACCCAACAAGTTCATCCTCCACTACATATACAACTGGAGCCATGGGTCCCTCCATGTGTGTTACAAGCTAGTTGTTTAGACCCTGGGAGCTTCTGTTGTTTGGTATTGTTGCTTTCCCCATGAGGCCACAAACTCCTTCAATTGAAGGGAGATTTTCTTGATTATAATATAATTAATAAAATTACCCAGTAACAATCGGACCCATAGTAATAGTTTTAGTAGCATCTTTTTGTGAGCAGTTTCCAGTTTCTTTTAGACTGCAAACAGGGACTATCCCTACATGGAAAGGGGAAAAGAATACAGGAAATTATGCCTCATTCAACTCAAATAGTGGATGCACATATTGGTGTCTCAATGACAAAATACTCAATGTAGAAGTGTTTAAAACAACAGGGTTTATATGACCTCTGAAACTGAAGGACAAGGGGCCATTTTTATAGCTATATCAATATATCCAATATAACTCCATGTTTATTGAAGAAAACTGTTAATACTATAACCATGCACATTCAAATGTATTTATTATAGTCTTAGTTAAATAAAATTTTAAATTGTTCATATGAAATGCTACTTAACAATTAAGTCAAATTTTATCAAAATCTTATACGAGTAATTTACTGATAATTTCTTTACTATGCCATATCTGTAGATGTAAAATAAATAAATAAATAGATAAACATTAAACAGATGTTTTGATATCTTTGCTTGTACTTTTATAAGAATTTTCCTGTGTGGTTCTTTTTTTTCTTTAATCACATAAAGTGATTTTTCTCCAATGATTAAGAACTTAAAGGGAATCATTCTGGTGTATATGGTTCTTCACAGAAAGTAAGCATTACACTGCATGCATGTCATACAAATATGAGTAATTATAGTTAATTTTAAATACAATATTTGTATTTATTCTAATACCTACCTCATGTGAGTGATGGTAATTACTTGTTAAAGTATTTGAGCTTACATATTTATTCAACTTGGACCATTTGTTTATGCCTTTTAAAGTTTTATGTATAGCATGCTCTGAAAAGTTACATGATACCAAGGTAATTGTGAACCAGGAAAACAGAGTTTCTCTCTCTCTCTCTCTTTTATTTTATTTATTTTTTTGCTTTTTTACTTTAAAAAATAGACATCTTGTATTCTCCATAATTTGTCTAAGTTGATGAAAGTGCTGGCTGAACCCAATAAGTTTATGGTGGGTGTTTGTAGTATGTGTGTGTCCATGTATGTTGAGTCTCATATGTCTGTGAGAATACATTTGCTTGTGGAGATCAAATTTTTATCTCAGTGTTATTCTCTATTCTCATGAACCAAAGTGAACCTCTGGACTAGAGAGTAGCCAACTAGGCTAGCCTGAGTAGCCAGTGAGCCTTAGGAATCTCTCTCTCAACCTACCCCCTCAGTGCTAGGATTACTAGTAAGTCTACAATTGTTATTGTTGTAGTTGTTGTTGTGGTAGTGGTAGTGGTGGTGGTTTCCTTTCCTACTGGTGCTACACACAGAACTCAGGTCTTCAGGTTTACCTTGAAAGCACTTTACAAACTAACCTAATTCCTCAGCCCAGCTCCACTGATTTTTTTATTTAATTAGTACACTTCTTTGTTGAACTAACAAAGCACCATGTTGTAATGTTTCTCAAAATACATACGACCATAGAAATGGACTGCTACCAATTTCCTTCTCATTTGATAAATCTAAGCACATCGGGGATCACAGAAAAGCCAAGTATTTGTTTTCTGACTTGGTGTCAGATCACTTGTCATCACAATTGAATGTGAGCTGGAGTTTGAAGCAAAAATATAATTAGTATCTGTCTAGCTTATCATCTTTTTACAAATTGAACACTCAGAAATTTTGATAATAAAATACGGTATCATATTACCTCATTGTCAGTCTAATCAGGATTGTTTTATATGCTGGCCATAACTCTGCAAAATTTGATAAAGTAATCGGATAGCATCTGCAGTCACATGCTGCTCACCAGTAAAGATATTTTCATCATGATCAAATAAATTTTGAACAATGGTTTTGCATTTCTCTGTATTAAAACAACAAGAATTGTTTAACTTGAATTTATTTTAGATGACTTTTTTATCTTTTTACTTTTATGTGTGTTTGTGGAGCTGTTCATATAACACAACATACTTGTGAAGGTCAGAGAACAACTTGTATGACCAGTTTTCGTCTATCTTTGGGATTAAGGAGATTGAACTTGGTTCATAGGCTTAGTGGCAAAGTTTCTGTACCTTCTCAGCCATCCCCATGGCCCCAGATTTAATGACTTGTAAGTAATATGTAACAATGTAGGCACACTGTTGTATGTGTGCTGAGTTTTGAGGGCTCTATATGGAATATATAAATTCCTCACACATCCAAGTGGAATACAACTTTATGTCCCATAAATAATATTTAAAAAATAAATATCAGACGTTGTTGTGTGTTGACTAATTTATATTTAAAGCTTTTTTTTTACTTGTTATGAAATGCTTTTAAAAGGAAAGTAAAGCAAGTGATATAAATATAGTAACAGCCTATTAAACAGTTTGTTAAATGTATAAAAATAATCCTCTACATAAATGCTTATACAATTATTTAAGGTTTTGGCATAAAGGCACCACTGAAGGTACCAGCAGTTGTCATGCCAACATGAACATGGAAAATTCCACAAGGTCCTACTCCTAGATGCAGAGCTTCAGGTAGTCTGCCAATGCCTGATGAAAAAGGGACATCAATTTCCTCTAAAGATGAGCTCTCACATAGGATATCAAATCTGAATGGTCAACCCAGGACATACGTATGTACAAGCAATCACAAATGGATTAAGTAGGAGCATAAAAATGCATATATTTAAGAAAAGTAAGTTATAGCTTTTTGAGAAAAACGGAAAAATGGAAGGAACTGAGGGACCAGTAAAGGGACAGGAGTGACACAGAGGCAGAATTCATGTATGATGTTCCCAGAATATTTTAGATTAAAATATCATGTAAAATAAGTAATATTCCTGAATACCATTTTTAGACTGTTTTCAAAGTTATGATATATATTTATCTCTGTTTAGGCAAAAAGGTTATTTAAAGGTTTATTGTGGCAGAATTTTTTTCCTGCCCATTGTATTTTCAGTGGATCTTAGTGACTGGGCAGTAGAAGATGTAGGTGGAGCTGGGAGTTGGGAGGAAGGAGGAAAGGGAGAAGGAGAGGAGGAAAGGAAGATGGTGGCAGACATATGGGTCTCTAGCAGTCTCAAATAATTATTTATACCAAAGGGTTAGATATTGGGGTAACAAGTCTATTTGAGTGGGTATCTTGTGTATTGAGTATTTGCTGATATAAATCCATTGGATAATCTTTAAGCATTAAGAGTCTTATTTCTACTGGGTACTGCAAGGATGGCGGTTATTGTCTGCTCTGAGCCAAGAACCATGAGGGTGATGGAGTTGGCCCAAGGGCCATGCTTAGAGCCATGGGGTCCACAGAGCTGATCTGTGCCTTGGTCAGAGCAAGAACTTAGAGCAGGAACATGGCAATAGCAAAGGAGGTAGCAGGAGCCACACAATTCTCCTTCTGCAGTTTATGATTCTATGTCATTCCTGTCCCTATTCTGTATATTTTAGTAGCTATTTTATTAAACTCACTAAACTATTAAAATTGTAATTTTGCATTTTTGAGATTATGTTTTCTTATGTTCAATATATATCAATATCAATATCAATATCTATCTATCTATCTATCTATCTATCTATCTATCTATCTATATATTGATGCTAAGAAGATATGTACATATGTGTACTTCTATGTATATTTAAATTTGGTTTATATTATCATTCACATCACTGTATCCCCACATGGTTTACCATTCTTTAATAAACATGTAAGTGAATTTCTAATGTTACTTTGTTCACAACTCATTTACATATTCTTAAAAGTAGATTGCTCTTAAATCTAACAAAAGTTGTTGACATCTTGAGAAACTTAATATTGGCAAAGTTTTGGAATTACAACAGGTTAATTCTGTTTAACAATAATTACTTATAGGACATTTTTATAAACTATGTATACACTCTACAATTGGGCCACACTACCAGCCATATTATTTTTAAGTTTTCTTATTGTTAATCAAATAAATGAAGCTTATTACACATTAAAAGTGAAAGGCAATGTGTTACCTGCAACAATCATATGTAAGAAGGTGACCCTAATGAAGACATCTAGTAATGATACTAGAAGACTAGACATGGTCTCAGCTGGCCATGTCTTATAGCCAGACAAGGCTTTCAGTGGAGAGACTGGGTTGTGTTCAATTAAGTTGTTGGCCAGGTGCATCCTTTGGAATTTTCTAAAACCAAAGGCTGATACTAAGACAAAGCCTTTCTCTCTGAAAACTAATAACTGAGAACAACTCAATACAACTCACTGAACATGGAGAAGTCAAGGTGGTGCCTACATGAAGCCTTACCCTTTTATTTTAGGACAATACTCTGCAGGCTCTTGAAAGAGAAAATGTGGACTCTAACTCAGCCACAAAACTTTATCCTACTATCTGTCCTACCTGCAAAATATGCTAGGGCAAAGGTGATATAGAGCTTGTGGGAATAGTCAACCAAAGTCTGACTTAACTTAAGGCCTACTCAGTAAGATGGAGCTTGTCTTTGACACTGTTTGGGTAATCAAGAACTATAGACTAGATAGCCCAGAAAACTAGTATAAAATAAAACACCAATGGCAAAAAAACAATGTATGAATAACAGGACTACTAATGATATTCTGTTATACTCATAGATCAGCGCTTTATCCAGTGATGATCAGAGAGGATTCCTCTAGCTGCAGACAAGACCAAATGCAGAGACCCACAGCCAGACATTATGCAGGGAGAAAGATTCTGAATTTGAGGTCTCTATCAAATACCTTCCTTCAAAGTTCAGAGAATTCTTCAGGTGGCAGAAAGATTATATAAGAGTCAGAGAAGATGGAAGACAAAGAAGAACAAGGCCCTCTGAATCAACTAAACAAGGAACATATGAACCTTCAGAGACTAAAGCAGTAAGCACAGGGCTTACATGGGTCTCTATCAGGTCCTCTGCATAATTATTATAGTTATTAACTTCATATTTTAATGGAACTTCTGACTATAAGAATGAGTGGGTCTCTGAATATTTGCATGTTATTAGGACTCTTTCCTTCTGTTGGGTTGCTGTGTATAACTTTGATATCATAGTTTTTGTTTCATCTTAATTATATTTTATTTTGTCATCTTCTTAGAAGCCTGTTCTTTCTAACGAGATACAAAAAGGGAGTGGACCAAGTAGGGAGGGAAAGTCAGGAGGAACATTAGGAAGTAAAGGGAGGGGAACTATATTCATGATGTATTTAATAAAATATAACTTATTTTCAATAAAAAGAACAATCAAAAACATTAGATTTTGAAATATATATTAAAATAAATATTTTCTAATGACTTCATGAAATCATGAAAACTGAATTAACTTACACAAAATGATAAGCCTATTAACGTATTTAACTGAACTTCTAGAAATAAAAAAAAATAATGGCCAGTTTTGGGCAACTCTTAGTGTCTGTCTGTTTTGGTTCTTTCTCTTCCTGGCCCAGTAGGCTTTTCCCTGATCTGGTAAAAACTACTATCTTTGGTTGTTTCTGAGTTTGCTTAAATGTGGGAATGAAATAGACTCTGAATTAAGATTCTCACACTGAAAAAGTCCACAGCAAATGCCTATGTAGTCTGTTTTGGGCTAAGTGTTGAGCCTTAAATCTGTTAGTTTGCCTGGGGCCATGAAAATTTAATAAGTGGATTTATCTCAGAAATGTAGCATTTTGCCAAAAATTATCATATGCTATAGCCCCCTAATATGGAGGTAGAAAATACTAGAAGAAGAAAAAAATCCTAGAAGAAGGAAAAATTAATTGAATTACTTTATTGTATATTTCTTAAGAATTCCTTATATGTTCTGATATTTACCCCTCCACTCATCCCACATCTACTCTCTTCTTACTCACGAAACTTCATATTCTTCAGTGCCAGTCAAGGCCAATTTATGATGTTAAATAGCTTTGGTTTTGTGACCTTCAAGTGAAGTATAGTTGACTTATCAAGGTTATACAGAGAATATTGACGCTCCTCCCAACACCTGTCAGTTACCAATAGTGATTTATCTAGGGGTTTAACTGGCTAAAGTTGCACAGATCTTGTACATGCTGTCACAACTACTGACAGTACAGAATATATTTAATTTTTGCAGTCATGCATCACCACTGGCTCCTAAACTCTTTCTGGGCTGTCTTCTGTAACAAACCTTTGAACCTTTGGAGAAGGGGCCAGGGGTGCAATATTTATGTTCCATTGTATCTGATCATTCTGCACTCTCTTACTTTCCAAACATTGTTCTATTATGTGTATCTGTGTTAATCACCATCTACTGTACATAGAAGTGTCTTTTTTGAGGAAGGTCAATATTTATTGATCTATTGATATAATAATAAGTCTCTAGGATTTGGTGTGATATTCAGTCTATTTAGGGGAATAATAGTAGTAGCTTCTCTTCTTGTCTCTAAGACCTGGATAGCTATGCATCGTTGGCCTAATAATGGTATAAAGTACAATCCTTTTACTGTCTATATATATAGTCACACACCTTACCAACTCCCTTTTTAAACTCTTTCTCTTTGGAAATCCTTACCTGGTTTAATTTTCCATGTTATTCAAATCTGTTTGTTACCATCCATTTTTCAATCCCTTCTTGTTTTCTTTCCTCTTTTTCTGCTTTATTGTCCATTCACAGCTGTAGCTGTTACATTGTTGAAATGTACTTCTGTCTGTTCTCTCTGGTCTGGTTTTCCATTACTTCCATGAATGTAGCAAATTTCTTCTTACTTAATGCACTTCTATTAATACTCATGTACTTCTCTAAATACTGAGCACAATGGAGGAGTTCAGATATGTCTAATGAGTAAGTGAAAGGATCATTATGCAATTGTTACACAATGTAAGGACTTTTTACTTAGCCTATCCTAACTACACCTTGGCTGCATGGAAAGTGGGTAGGGAAAAGAATATTGGGTGGGCACAAAAAGTTGCCAGGAGAAATAATTAAATTTAATAGCTGGACTCAGACACCGAAAGTTTGTAGAAACTCATTATAGGATGCTTTTCTCTATCCTGCCACCTCACTTTGAGCTAAGTTTTCTTAAATAAGCAAATCTGATTTAAGAAATCTGCTTCTTGGAGTCAACTACACTGAAGGATATTTTTCTATAAACAATGGACTTGGTATTGAAAAAGTTCTATTTTCTAAATAATCTATATAATTTGGCTAATAAGCATGCATTGCAAAGAGTAATGATAAGAAAACTGTGTGTTGTTTACATGGATATTCCCTAACTTACATTTAATAGTATGTCCAATATTTGTAGCACTCCAAGCTGATGTGGCTTCTGACAGATCTTCTGTCATTTTCAATAGAATTTTCTGATAGAATTAATAATTATCATTCTACTAATACTGTATTTTAAACCAAATCAAAACTGCTTACCTCAGCATGGCAAAATGCATTAAAATAAAGAGAATTTGTTGTATGTATTTTACAGAATCTTTTTCTCTCTCTTGACAAATCACATTGTTTATGATTCTAGACCTTTTCCTAAACACATTGGGATGTTATATGTGAGACAAAAGTGAAGAAAAGGAAACCCATTGACATCTTTTGTCTCAAAGAATTGTCAGTGGGCTTTTAAACATTTTACAACATGCTCCTATTCCTGAAGACATTAGCCACACAACCCGTTGTACATGGAGGACGCGAGCTGGCGCCTACAAACACCTGTCACCCTTATGTTCTGGTGTTTTTGGTATAGGAAGGTATTCTGAAGGGTACTAAATGAGAGTATATATATACACCAATACAGCCGTCATACCTTTGATCTATAATCTGTCCTGCCTGCAAAATAAGCTAGGTCAATGGTGTCATAAAGCTTGTGGGAGCTGATTAACATTAAGGCTCACACTTCATGCGATAGAATCCATACCTGATACTGCTTGGAGGAACAAGACCCAGACTAGAAAAGATAAGACACCTAGGGTAATACCAAGTACTACTTGTCTTTAGGGGGAAAAAGTAGTTAGAAAGTAACTCCCAATATTATTATATTGATAGACCGGTGGCTTATATAGCCATCATCAAAGTAGATTCTTCCTGAAGCAGATGGGAACTCACAGGCAGACAGATAAAATGATACTTTGGAAGACTCAGCTATAAATGGGATATCTCTATTATATCCCTCTCCTGAGAGCTCAGGGAACCCTGTGGAAGAGGAAGAAGAGTTCAAGAGCCAGACAGGGATGGAGGACACCAGAAGTACAAAGGCTTGTAAAGCAACTGGGGAAAGCTCATGTGAACTCACAGAGACTTAAGCAGGTAGCACAGGGCCTGCACAGGTGTGCAACAGGACCTCTGCATAACTATTGTAGCTTTCAGTTCAGTGTTTTTTTAGGACTCTAGGGTGTGTAAACAAGTGGATCTCTGATTCTTGTGCCTTCTCTTGGGACTGTTTTTCTTCTGTTAATTTGCCTTGTCTAAATTTAATATAATGGATTCATAATAATATTATATATATAATTATAATATGTTATTATATAATTATGATACATAATTATAATATTATATTTATTTTATATTTTGTTATATTTTGCTCTTATCTCTTAGAAGCCTTGTCTTTTCTAATGAGAGACAGAAAGGGAATGGATGTGGATGAGAGAGAAGATGGGGAGAAACTCAAAGAATAGGAGGAGGGGAAGCTGTAATCAGGATATATTATATGAGAAAAAAAACCTATTCTCAATAAAAGAAGAAAGAGTGAAAAAGAAATAGAATGAATGGAATTTTTTTTACATAATTGACTGTTGAATTTTGAAATGAATGTAGTTAATGAATACCACATTTTACTGAATAAAATGGTGTAGAATAATTTAGAATTCTGGAAAATACAGGGTATGTGTGACACCCTATCTTCTATATATGCCATGTTTTTTCTTGTAGGAAAAACTTAAAATGTTCAAAGCTTAGAGAAGCTACATACATGGATTAAGTTACCACATCTTTGTATAGTACATTCAGCTTAAATGTGGGCCATAGTTTCAGTTCTTATTTAGAAATCACATGTGTACAACAATTGGTTCCCATCCATTTGCTAGAGTTGTACAGCAAGTATCAAAATAACTGTGGCTTAATATTAGGAGTCATTTCCATGTTATAGCATAAGTAGAGGGACCAGTGTTCACACAGCACTTTGTCTGGAGCTTTGGGTTGGGTTGTGGCATGGGAGAAGTTCTGCTTCTTCTGTGTACCTTGTGATTAAGCTATCTAGAGACAATTACCTTTTTTAATCCAACAGTAAAGTTTTATTCAAGTGGAACACTGTTGGTACTCACCTCATGTCTTCTCTTACACACATTCAGTTTCAGTCAATGCCAGTATAGTGCTTAAAATGAAATATGGCAAAGTATCTAAACTGCAGAATATGAAATATATGTACATTTTTGTTAGGAATAATAAAAAATGTTGTTCTTTTCAATAATAATATATTATATTATTAAAAATTAATGATATAAATCTTATTCTAAATATCAGCATGATTAACCTTTTAGTATAAACTCTGAGAGAGTTCATTAACTCCTAACAGTACTTGGCAAAAAAGGTGCACTACACACATTTCACATCAGAAATTGTAAAGGGGCAAGTAGGTAACATATATGTATATTGTTACCACCTCCACAAAGCCAATAAATTCTTAAATTTTACTTAAGACTGAATTTAACAGGAACTTTATGATAGTCTTATCAAGTATTGTTTGATCTTATTTTCTTGGAAATATAAGGAAAATTTGAATAATTTTAATATCCCCCTTTTATTGCATTCATTACTTTTATGTTGCCATGATAAAATACTCCAAACAAAGAAACTTAAAGAAGAGAGCATCTCTGCTTACTTACATTTTAGGTGGTATCAGGAGAAGTAATCCTGCTGATTACATTTTGATTCACACACAGGAAGGTGAAAGATGATGATGTCAGAAATTAGGACAAGGCTGTCAAACTCAGGCCCAATGACATGTTACCCTCAGCAAGGCTCTACCTCCTAAATGTTCCTTAAATCTCTCAAATATTGCTACAAACTGGACCAACTCCTCAAATAGGTGAGCCTGTCAGGATTATTTCTGGTTCAAACCACCACATTTATTTTAAAGTTACTATTTTTCCTATTCTTTAGCTTTTCTAAGATCAGTGCAACAAAGAAAGGAATTGATCCTAGTATTATAGTCGGGACGGGGTGACTCCTTGTCTGGTCCCTGTGTCTTTAATCTGATTATTGGTTTCCATGGCAATAGGTCTTATTTTGTAAGTGACTTATTAAATCTTTCATGATGAAAGATAAGATTCCATTGCTAATTATTTCTGTTATTTCTATTATCTATCATGTATCTGTCCATTTGGTGACAAGAAGGGATACTGTGTTGAATTATTCATTTCCCTAATTTTATATTCTATTTCATAGCGTTTATATTTTGAATTAAATAAAAAGAAGTCAATTGTGTCTTTACACAATTTAAAGCCATATGACATGTGCAAGATGACATGGAAAGCTGTTAATAGCATTCCTAATTTTATGAAATGTCATCACATCTCAGCTTGGGAGGAAAATCAAATGCCTATCAAAATTGACCTGAAATGTATCACCGCAATAAATCAATTATCACCCTAAAACAAACCTCATGAATTTCTTCTTTAATAAGAGATTCTGTATTTAGAAGAAGCAAAGATAAAAGATACATTGTCTCCATTTTACAAAATTCGCCTAGAGATAGTCTAACATATTTAAGAAAGCTTCCTTTCATTTTAGAAATAAAATAAATCAAACACGTTTCTTATTATACTGACAAGGGTGTAGGACTTTGCTGTGTAACATCATCCTGGGATCCAACCTCCTTTTCCTACTCAACACTTATTTAATTTCGAGAAGTCACTAGTTGCCAACAAGGTCATGGGCAAGGAGCATAGGGTGGAAGATGGCACTCCTTTATTCCATCACACATGGAAGTAATTGTCTCTTCTGGCCAACTGTAACTACTCAGAGCCTATACCTAACCATTGAAAATCATAGACACAGCCAAGGAATGTCAAAAGCCAGGTAACATAAGGAATTATATGGTTTGTGACAAGTTAGTCATTCTTTCCTACAAGGGTTGCAGATTACAATTTTCTATGAAAGAGTCCTTTTACACCCATAACCCACACAAATATTACAAAAATAAAAACTATATAAGTGAGAATTTGAAATTATTTAATGATTTAATAAGAATTCCAATTAGTAAAATAATTCTTACTTTATGTATGCCTTCATCTAGCTTATTAAAAATAAGATCATTAGAAAATGACGTTATACCTGAAGTAATAACATTAAATAGAAAGTGGTTTTCAAGTGTCATTGTTACTTGAGTTATTAAGAGGAGCATGCCAAATGCCAAATGTTATTAACACAATTTGATTTTCTTTGCACTTTGAATTCTATTAAGAAGCAGGTGTAATGTTATTCTCATCTTGTGGATGACAGTGCTATGCAGTACTTACATAAACTGGTAGTGCATTCTGGTGAAAGATATATATATATATAATATATATCATATATCATATATAAACAGTCATACTGTTTATCAGACTTCACATCTGTAAGAGCTTTGACATCTGTAAAATAAATAAAATAGTACTATAATTTCTCTTAGGTCAGGATTATCAAATAGCCAAAGTCATAACATAATTGAGATAGAAGTCCATAAAATATCTGCCTACACATCTAGACATAATTTAGTCCAACTTCCTAAGCATACTCAAAAGTTAAAATAGATAACCTGACCTTCCTCAAAGCCATGTTACCATGACCGTTATTATTATCCTTGTTCAGCTCCTGTGTACAAAGTGATGTAGGTGAGACATTGCGCGTATGGAAGAGACAAAGAGAGAGCACTTCAAGTGAAGCTGAGTGGAGCTCCAGGCAATTTCTCCTTCAGCTTGCACAGATAGAGGGGCAGCAGAGACGGAGTCTGTTATCCTCCAAATTACTTTCTGAGGGAGATTGTTACTGTGGCTGTTATATTTGTTTCTTTTCCTTTGAAGTATCAAAAATTTTCTTTGAAAATCAAAGCATTTCTCAATTGACACCTTCTTAAATAATAGATGACACATGAAAACGTTGACCGTCAGTTTTAGTAATTAACAACACCTAATTTTGATAATCACCTTTATATAATTTATATTATTAATTTTGGTAAACCTTTATATTGTTTGAGCTTAGCATGCTTTTTGATTTGAGGAACAAAGATTTAAATGCTGCTCTATATGGAGAACCACAAACTCTGAAGACATTTCCTACACACTAACATTCTTTTAAGGCAAATTTTCTCTCCTTACATAGGTACAGATTAGAAAGTACCCACAGTGGTGTGCCCCCAAATCAATATATAATATGTATACATGTGCATACACCTCCCATTCCACACATATACACACACAGAGAAAATATAAATGCTATAAACATTTAAGCATGATCCTAGTGACTAATATTGCAAATGTTTCTGAAATACTCTATCAATATTGAAAACTGAGAATAAACTGTTGTTGTTGTAGAATTGCATTTAATTCTACAGTGGTTGACGATGTTGATGAAATATGTTGAGGATAGAAGTAGAAGTTAAATTTATGCATACTCATTCAGGATTTTATTTTCAGTTTGAAGTGTATTTGTTTGACAAGAATCCAGTAAACTGATCTGAATTTAAATCTCTGTAAGACCATAAAGGCGCTGTCTATACTCGTCTTAGAAAAATTTTGATTGAGGTTTGATTGAGAAAATTCTTGAGGTGCCAGATTACCTTCTTATTTTATTCAATAAACATTGACATTGGGCTTATAAACCATGTATTATGTTGATCATTTATAAAATGTTACGAAAATATGAACGAGGCCAAAACATGAAAAAATTAGTTTATTAGAAGCTGGAAAATATACTCTATAGTTTTCCTTGGTTGGTTAGTTGATTTATTTTGAGAGAAGGTCTCTCTGGTTAGCCGTGGCTGTCCTGTAACTCACTCTGTAGACCAGGATAATCTCGAACTCAGAGATCCACCTGACTCTATCTCCCAAGTGATGGGATTAAAGATATGCACACCCATGTTTGGTTGTATTCTTTCCACACTTGATCTTAGCCAAAAGGCCAAGAAGCAGTGGTTATATTCTTTCCAGTGTGTATATCTGACTATTTTTTAAATCAAAAATCCATATGTGTATGGACATATGTCTGGGTCTTTAATTAAATTCCATTGATCAGTGTGTCTGTTTTATGCCAATACTATGCTGATTTTAGTATTATAGTAATGCAGTTTGAGATTTGAGGTGAATATACCTCCAAAGTTTTTTTATTCAAAATTGTTTTAGGTATCCTGGGATTTTTGTGTTTGGTGTGAAGCTAAATATGTTGAAATTTTGATGGGGATGGTATCGAATTTGTAGATTGCTTTGGAAGGATTTTTTCTTTTATATTTATTCTACATATACATTAATATTTTGATGTTTTCAAACTGTTATATCTTGTTCAATTTCTTTCTTCAGTCTCTTTTTTTTATTGTATAAGCCTTTTAATAACACTTGCTTGATTAAGTTTACACTAAGATTTTTAACTTTCTTGAGGCTTTGTGAAAGATACGTTTTCCCAAGTTTCTTTCTCAGTCCCCTTGTCATTTATAAACAGGAAGGCTTCTGATTTTTGCTTGTGAATTTTGTTTTCTGCTACTTTGCTGACAGTTTTAACAGCTGTAGGAGTTCCTCAATGGAATTTTAGGATCACTTACATGTACAATTATATCATATGCAAATAAAGATACTTTGATTTTTTTTCCTTCAAATTTTTATCTCTTGGAACTCTTTATCTTTAAATTGTCTTATTGCTGGAGCTAAGATTTCGAGTACTATGTAGAATACCTATGGAGAAATTGTACAACCTTGTATTTTTTTCTGATTTTACTTGAAATGCTATTTATCTCAATTTAGGTTAATGTTGGTTTTGGACTTGTTATATATGGACTTTATTTTGTTGAGGTACATCCCTTGTATCCCTAGGCTTTCTAGGACGTCTGTAGTAAAGTAGTCAAAGGCATTTTCTGCATCAAATGAAATGATCATGTATTTTATTCTTTCAGTTTTTTTATATGGCAGATAAACTATATTGATATGAAAAATATATTCATATGTTAAGTAAACCATGCCTACATTTCTGGGATGGAGCCTACTTGATCATGATGGGTGATACCTTTGATTTGTTCTTAGATTTAAGTTCTGAATGTTTTATTGAGATGTTTTGTATCTATGATCATCAGGGAAATTGGTAGAATTTTTTTTTCTTTGTTGGATCTTTGCAGCTTTAGGTATCAGCGTTAACTATGACCCCATAAAAGAATTGGGCAAGATTTTTTTTCTGTTTCAATTTATGGAATATTTTGAAGAATGCTGGCATGGATTCTTTTTTACTGAAGTTGTAATTCTGTTCTAAAACCACTGGCATTGTGCTTTTTAAAGAGTTTCTATTTTAAGGGGAGTTATATGTCTGTTAAAATTGTGTATCTAATCTTGATTTAATTTCAGTAGGTAATATGTATCAAGAGAATTACCTGTGTCTTTTAGACTTTATCTGACAAAATAGACTTTAAAAAAACTGATCAGAAGTATAATAAAGAACATGTGTTTTGTAAGATAGGAGTACATATTTTCAAAGTATGGCCTACGATTCTCTGATTTTCTCAGTGTCCTTTGTCGTGTCTCCTTTTCATCTATTTTTTTTATTTGCATTTTCTCTATTTGTCTTTAAGGTAATTTGATTAAAGGTTTACCAATCTTACTGATTTCTTCAATGAACCAACTTTTTCTTTCATTGATTATTTTTTTGTATTTTTGTTTCTATTTTATTGATTTCAGCTTGAGTTTATTTCTTGCCATCTACTCATTCTGGCGTTTATTTTATTTTTTTAATGTTATCACTTAGTACTATGAGCTTGCCTCTTAGAAATAGTTTGTGTAATACATATGTTATGTTTTCCTTTTGTTCAATTCTAAAAGGTTTTTAATTTTATATTTTCTGTCTTGACTCATTTTTTATTCAGTACTGTGCTGTTCAGTTCATATATGTCTGGGAGCTTTCTGTTGTCCATGTTGATATCTCGTTAATCCATGGTGGTCAAGTAGGATGAAGTTTTATTTATTTTTTTTTATCTATTCAGATTTATATTGTATTTGGAGAAAGTTCCATGAGATTCTGAGAAAGAAGTATATACTTTTATGTTTGGGTGGAATTGTCTGGAAATATCTGTTAGGTTCATTTGCTTTATGACTTCAGTTAGGTTCAGCATTTTTCTGTTTAATTTTTACCTGAATGACCTATAGGTGAGAATGGGTTATTGAAATCAGTCACTATCATTGTGTGAGGGTCAATATATGATTTTATATATGATTTTAGCATATCACAGCATTTCTTTTATAAACGTAGGTGTCTGTGGTGCCTAGTCTTATGTCAACTTGACACAAATTAGAGTTATCTGTAAAGAGGGAACATCAATTGAGAAAAGCCGTCTGTAAGATCCAGCTGAATGGCATTTTCTTAATCAGAGATTTGATATGGGAGGGGCCAGACTTTTGTGGGTGGTGCCATCCCTGTGCTGGTAGTCCTGGAAAGTAAACTTAACAGTGCTCCAGGTCCTCTTCATCAGTTCCTACATCCAGGTTCATAGCCTGCTTGAATTCCTGTCCTGACATCCTTTGATGATGAGCAGCAGTGCAAATGTAAGCCAAATAAACCCTTCCCTCTTCCTTTGGGTCATGATGTTTCATTGCAGCAATAGAAACTCTCTAAGAGAGCAGCCATTCATTTGGTGCTTAGATACTTTAAATTGCAGGATCCTCTTGGTGCATTTTTCTATTGATAGGTATATAGTGCTCTTTATTATAGTTCTGATTTTACTATTTGTGTTGTTTTTCTAGGTTTTATTCCTATATTTATTCATAGTCCCTTTAAAAACTTTAAATATCAACCTAATAGTGATTTTTTTTAAGTCCTGTCTTTTGTTTCAGCTATAATGCTATTTCAGCTCCTAGTGCAGTAACATTGCTGGCAAGCATATTGTCTGGACTCTTACTGTTTTGTTTGTTTGTTTGTTTGTTTGATAGATATCAGGTTAGGATTTTATTTTCCTGTCCTTGATTAATGCTACCCATTCCTGGATCTTAGGAGAGTGTGGTGATAGTGAGTTACTTGGTAGCTAGTGCATCTGAGTCCCAGACAGATGGGGCCACGGAGTTCTTGCATAGAAACTGATTCAAGGTACTGACTGGGAGCTGACAAGAAGTGAGTTAGGAGGCCACAGCGAGAGAGTTAGGAGTTTAACATGAGGAAGGAAAGTTGAGTCTGTCAGGAGGATCCACTGAATACTCAGGAAATGGAGGAAAAGAGAGAAGGGTCCCTGGAGTGGACTGCTAAGGGCAGGGGATGAGACTATGGGACTGGAAATGAAGGGCAGGAAAGAGAGTGGAAATTATCTACCTGGTACTCTGGCCAGTTGGCCAGCAGGTTGCCAGAGATAGTGTGCCTCTAGGGTTGGCCGTCTAATACTATATACTACTTTTGTAGCAGAATTTCCTGCTGTGTTCTAGCAACTTAATCTTCTCATTCCAGAAGTTATGCAAATGTATTTTGTGAGTAGGAAGTAATCATTAATGATCACATAAATGCCAACTAGACTTTTAAACAAGTATTATTTTTAAGTTAATTCTTAAAATTATTATTTAAATTTTTTATTTTTTAATCTTTTTTTTTTTACAGTCCCCTTCGGGTTGGTCCTCCAGCTGTTCCTCATCCCATTCCTCCGCCCCCTTAACCCCCAGGTACTAGAGGATGTCCCCACCCTCCCCACCCCCACACCACTAGACCTCTCTACTCCCTGGGGCCTCAAGTCTCTCAAGGGTAGGTGCCTCTTCTCTCATTGAGGACAGACCAGAAATTCCTCTGCTGTATATGTGTTGAGGTACTCCTATAAGCTAGGGTATGCTTCCTGGTTAGTGGGCCAGTGTCTGACAGATCTCAGGGTTCCAGGTTAATTGAGACTGCTGATTTTCCTACAGGGTCACCCTCCTCCTCAGCCTTTTTCAGCTTTTTTCTAATTCAAACGCAGGGGTCCCCAGCTTCTGTCCACTGGTTGGATATAAGTATCTGCTTCTGTCTCAGTCAGATGCTTGTTGGGCCTCTCAGAGGACAGTCATGCTAGGCATCTGTCTGTAAGCACACCATAGCACCAGTAATAGTGTCAGGCCTTGGAGCCTCCCCTTGAGTTGGATCACTGTTTCGGCTGGTCACTGAACCTTTTTTTCCCTCAATCTCTTCTCCACTTTTGTTCTTGTAGTTCTTTTAGACAGGAACAATTCTGGGTAAGAGTTTTTCTGTGGGATGTCAAAGCCATCCATCCACTTGATGCTCTATCTTTCTACTGGAGATGGACTCTACTAAAAGTTCCCTCTCACCACTCTTGGGCATTTCATCTAAGATCCCTCCCTTTGAGACCTGAGTGTTTCTCACCTCCTAGGTCTCTGGTACATTCTACAGGGTCACTCCACCTCCTACCTCCTGAAGTTGCCTGTTTCTATCTTTCTGCTGGCCCTCAGAGCTTCTCTCTAGTTTCCTCCTTAATACCTGATCATGTTCCCCTTTTCCCCTCTGTGTCCCTCTCTCACCCAGGGATCCCCTTCCCCCTGCCCCTCCCCATTATTGCTTTCTTCTTCTTCCCTAGTTGAATTGAGACATCCTCACTTGGGCCCTTCAGCTTGTTAACCTTCTTGAGTTCTGTTGATTGTATCCTAGATATTTTGTACTTTATGGTTAATATCTACTTATTAGTAAATACATACCATGCATGTTCTTTTGGTTCTGAATTACCTTACTTGGATGATGTTTTCTAGTTCTATCCATTGCCTGCAAAACTCATAGTGTCCTTGTTCTTAATAGCCAAGTAGTATTTCATTGTGTAAATGAACCATGTTTTCTGTATCCATTCATCCATTTTAGGACAGTTGGTTGTTTCTGGCTTCTGACTATCACAAATAAGGCTGCTATGATCATAGTGGAACATGTGCCCCTGTGGCATAGTGGACCATCTTTTGGGTATATGCCCAAGAGTGTTATAGCTGGGTCTTCAGCTATCTATTTCCAATTTTCTGAGGAACCACCAGATTGATTTCCAGAGTGGTTTTACTAGTTTGCAATCCCACCAACAATGGAGGAGTGGTCCTCTTTCTCCACATCCTCACCAACAGGTGTTGTCACCTGAGTTTTTGATCTTAACCATTCTGATTGGTATAAGGTGGAATCTCAAGGTTGTTTTGATTTGCATTTTCCTGATCTCTAAGAACTTTGAACATTTATTTAAGTGCTTTTTGGTCATTCGAGATTCCTCTGTTGTCAATTCTCTGTTTAGCTCTATATCTCCCTTTTTAAAATTGGTTTGTTTGTTTGTTGGGGTTATATATACATAAATATAGAAATAGTGATACATATATATATATATATATATATATATATTGGATACTAGTCCTCTATAGGATGTAGGGTTAATAAAGATTTTTTTCCAATCTGTAGGTTGCTAGTTTGTCCTATTGAATATGTCCTTTTCCATACAGAAGCTTTTTAGTTTCATGAGGTACCATTTATCAATTCTTAATCTTAGAGCCTGAACCAATGGAGTTTGGTTTAGGGAAACTACCCACCTTCCATGTCAATGAGTTCCAAGCTCTTTCCCACTTTCTCTTCTATTAGATTCAGTGTATCTGGTTGATCCACTTGTACTTGAGCTTTGCTCAAGGTGACAAATGTAGATCTACTTACATCTTTCTACATACAAACTGCTTGTTAGACCAGCACCACTTATTGAAGATGCTTTCTTTTTTCCATTGTCTATTTTTGGCTTCTTTGTCAAAGATCAAGTGTCCATAAGTCTGTGGTTTTATTTATGGGTCTTCATTTCTATTCCATTGATCAATCTGTCTGTCTCTGTACCAATATCATGCAGTTTTTAATCACTATTGGTCTGTAGTATAGCTTGAGATTAGGAATGGTGATTCCTCTACAAGTTCTTTTATTGTTAAGAATTGTTTTGGCTATCCTGATTTTTTTTTTGTTTTTCCATATGAAATTGAGAAATTCTCTTTCCATATCTTTGAAGAATTGTGTTGGAATTTTAATGGGGATTGCATTGAATTCTTGTGCCTAAAAATTGCTTTGTTTTGTTTCATTTATATGTTTATTTGTATGAGGTACATGCATTCCATGTTATCCATGGAGTCTGTGAACCATTTGCTGCAGTCAGATTTGTTCAAACATATGTGTGGATTAAAATCAAACTGATATACTTGACAGTAACTATTCTTACTCAAGGGGCCATCTCCAAGGCTGTTAAACTCCACTTTAAGAAAAAGAATTATGCATAACTTCTTTTTTTCAATAACTGATGAAATGTATTTGCCATATTTTCAAGAAATTATTTCTTGCATTTTCTGATAAATGGAGATGCAGGGTATCATCACGAACATCCATGTGACTCCAAGAGCAAATGTGGTAGATTAGTTAAGTTGCAGACTCCTGTATCTCATTAGAGTATCCTGCTATACTTTTGAGATTGAAATTTTACATTATCACCTTCAGTAAACAAGGTAGTTTTTTTTTTCAGACTGCATGTTTGATTATCATTCAAAACTATAGAAATAGTGCTGGCTTGAAACATCTGCTGCCTCGCGTACAGATTTATAATGATTTTGTTTGTACTTTGACATAATGCTTATTCTGAAAGATCATCAAAACAAGAAAAAAAGAAAGAAATCATCAGATTGTAGGAAACAGCCAGATGCTCATAGAATAATGAGAAGTCATTTCATTATCTTTTCAATGTTCAAATTATGCCAAAGATAGTTCTATCATGATTTCTGAAAATAGTGAAACTTATTAAAGTTCACTACTACTTCTGGGATATGCCAAATAATTTGGTCAAAATATTAGCGTCTGTTAAATTTTCTATTCATTTTTCCCAATTTTTTATCTAAATACTTGATCTTCAACACAGTAGATATTATCTATATTAGACCTTTGAGAAGATCTGACTGCTTTGCATTCTATTGGGAACCTTTTCCCTGCATTTCCTTTCTCCATGTGTTCATAAGTTGAATTTCTTAAATAATTCCATGGTTTCTACACCCCAGTCTTCTACACATAATTAATATTCTACAGGACTAGTATCCCTCACTCTGTGGTGCACTCTAGTTGACCTCAAAGCCTTGAAGAGCTAATGACAGCTTCTTAATGGAATAAACATAAATGTGCTCATCTTCATAGCTGACTGATAAAATTTTCTTCGTTTTATCAGCTAACACTAGTCTATCTCTTGACAGCTGAGCTGAAAAAGATGATCTTTTGCTTGTAGAAATGGATGAAATTAAAAAACAAAGGGAAATTTGTATAACCATAGAGTTAAAGGAACTGGACAAATATGAAGTAAATCTGTGTTCAATATAGACTCTAATAATCTTATAGTTTTCAAAAACTGTTAACCACAATTTTTTTTTATTTCTTTTTTTGAACATGAAATGCTTTTTTATAGCATGTTTTACAAGGGGAGGGGGTAAGAGGGTCCAGGTGGTGGAAAAGTACAAAATCTTCTTGGCCTGTGCCTTGAAACATGTCATGGTCTATATGGTACACTGCCTTGAATTATGATCTACCTGCAGTTCTTCAGAAGATATGGTACACTGCTTGAGTTATGGTCTCCCTGCTATTCTTAAGAAGACATGGTACTCTGCTTTGAGTCTATCTGCAGTTGCTAAGCAGGATCTTGCAGTTGCCAAGCTTCAGAGGACATTGTGCAGGTGGGGAAAGGTAGGGGGTAAGGGTAAGGGCGAGGGTCCTGGCTTCTGGCATCTCCCCCTTCTCTGTTTAGTTAGAGAAGGCGTCTTATGTTCAATCCCAACTATGTGAGTTTTGAATTTGGATGTCTAATTATGGGGGGTCTTAGACAAGTTCACAACCCCAAAACACTGATGTGAGACGAGTCACATCGATGGTCGAAGGCTTTAGGCTGTCGACGATGGGCAACGTCAAGGGACTCTGATGTGGGTGAAAGGAGGGTGAGAGCCCTGTCTTAGGCCATGTAGGCTGCACCCACTCCCAGCACCACGCACTCCTTTTCGGCTGCATTGGGTGGGCCCCTGGGAAGTGGACCTACAATAATCCCGTCATTGGGCTAACTCACAGCCATCCTAGTCTCTTGTAAATGTTCAAGTTACCAACCATTTGTCAGTTTGGGGTGTAATATTGTCATAAAGGAAGGCTCCCCAATGTTAGCGGCCATATCAAGGGTGGCCTTGGTTTAGGAAAAAGCCAATTTTTGTTGTGGTGATCAAGAGGCCAAGCTCTCTAGCGAGAGAAATGAGGGCAAAGCCAGGCATACCAGGAACCCTTCTGGAGGGCGTGGAAGTCTAGGGGTCGACCGTAGGGGGAGGCAGGGGAGCTGACAGCTGTGTCAGTCTCCTGCGGAGTCACTTCTGGATCCTCTGCAATTTTCAGCTGATGGTAATGAACTTCAACTGCCTTCTTGATGGCAGCATCAACCTGGTTCCGTGGACGACAGGTCACGGGCGATGATCTCTGTCTTGCTCAATCTTGATTTCGTGCGCACATCCTCTCAATGAGGGTCTGTCCGGATGGGTCCGTGCCTCGAGCCCCACGTCTGGGTGCCACTTGACCCGACCGGCGGGTCCTGGTTATTCGTGGGGGCGAGGAGGACTGCAACCTGCTATTCTTCAGAAGATATGGTACACTGCTTGAGTTATGGTCTCCCTGCTATTCTTCAGATGATATGGTACACTGCTTTGAGTCTATCTGCAGTTGCCAAGCAGGATCTTGCAGTTGCCCAGCTTCAGGCGACCTTGTGCAGGTGGGAAAAGGTAGGGGGTGAGGGTAAGGGCGAGGCTCCTGGCTTCTGGTTCATCTGGGTTAGAACTTCTAATAGCAGGCATCACGGGTGATTCAATTTTACCTGGGATGCTGCGTGAGTTCAAGCTCCTGGGAGTCCCTGTTTTTCTTGGTTTTCTGCGGTTGGGTACGGAGCTGCTGCCTGCGACCTGCTCTAGGCTCGGTCCCAAACTGGAAGTCCTAACCACAATTTTTAATGTCTTGAATAGAAGACTTCTAAAGAGGGAATATTTTTATACTATCATTTCTTATAATTTTTTCTTCATTTCCATTTGAAGCCTAATATCATTTATTAAGAACTATGTAATTTTACTCTACTATGAAAATTCTATATCCATGCCCATTTCTTTTCTGTATTCATTTTTCTTTTCTTTCCTATTTGGTAGGTTATTTGGATTTTGGGGTTGTCATTGTTGGAGATAGTGTCTCTATGTATCTCTGGCTGGGCTCTCTATTTAGACCTGGCCAGTCTCACTGTTTAGACCAGGCCAGTATCCTGCCTATATATCCTGAGTTCTGGAATTATAAGTGCATCTACAATTCCCCCTATTGATTGGATTCCTGAGTCTCTATCATGGATTTAATAACATTCTATAATATTTCACTTTTAGTATATACCAATTTCTTGAATATAATTACCCACAGTTCTTGTGCTTAGCATTAAGGAATTGTTGCAACTTGTTAAATGGACTTATGTCAAGCTTAAAACAGAGGTAATCAGTAGCAAACTATTAGGAGCTTAATTGCAATCTCCTTATTGTGGTGACTAGTTAGATGTGTAAGAAGCTGTAAGGTATGGTATCTAGAGGGCAGGCTGGAAATACCAAGAATTGCCTCAAGCAGCTAGGCCAGTGGCTCTCAGCCTTTGTACTGCTGTGACCGTTAACTACCATTTCTCATGTTGTGGTAACCATACAAGTCTTTCATTGCTACTTTATAATTGTAATTTTGCTACTGTTATGAATTTTAATGTAAACATTAAATGTAATGTAAATTTTAATGTAAATTATAATGATATGTAGCATATCTAAAATGTGACCTCTGTGAAAGGGTCATTTGACCCCAGAGTGGTTGGGACTCACAGGTTGAGAACCACTGAGCTATACAGAGGGTGTTCTTTTTTCTAATGCAAACCTCATCACTTCCTTTAAGCTTAATAAATCATGACCACCCACTTTATTTACAGTAAACCTGATCACTAAGACCAGCAGAGGATCACAGTACCTGCTTGAGGTCATCACTATTGGTGATTGGAGGAAACACTGAGCACTGAAGCATACCCAAGTTAAAACATTAACAGGGATATGACATAAAACATACTTCATACAGATTTTTGTTTGATTTACTACTTTCTGAATTGGAACTGGCAGTAAATTCTTTTCTATGTAGCATTGTAGCTGTAGGTTTTAGTGCTTGGAAATGCCCACTAAAGTTTTTTCCTTTTTCCGGAAGCTATTCACTGAGAGATTACTATGAACCTCTCTGAATAGCTTATATGCTATTCAGTCTATTGGTCAATAATCTGATAGAATTTATAGCTGTATTTCCAGTCTTCTAATGGCTCTCTCAAAATCATCAAAGTCCATACATAAAAACCATGTTCAATATAATTAAATATTTACCAGTTATAGAAAATCTCTGAGTTTTGTCTTGATTCTTCTTATAGGAGATTGATTAGCAGAAATCGCCAGCTCTGGGCCAATTAAAGATATGAGTGAGTGTGTGTGTGTGTGTGTGTGTGTGTGTGTACATATTCGTATACATATATTATTGTAGGTAAATGATAATTTATAGAAATTTCTACACTAAATTTAAGGTTTCCTCCTATATCATTGACCTACGTATCCGTTACATGACATAATTTTTGTTTCCAAGTGAAAGATTCCTTGGGGTTGGGCATGAAGGTGTTTGCCTATAGGAAAAAAAATAAAGCTAACATACCCCTTGAGGGCTTAGAATAAAGTAGTAAAATACTAACATCTTTAGTCTATTTATCCTGTGAACAAGAACTGTCCTCTCCAAACCACCTATATCCCTTTATTTTTTAAATAACTGGAAACTCATGGAAATTTGATACCATACAGGGCCATCATTCTGCTGGACTCTTAAAAGAATATCAGCAATTGCTAACTGTGCAGTGTGTTTTTTCATGTTTAAAACAGAATATAAGGCACGTGATTGACAGGAAATTGTCCTGGGACAAATTAATAGTGGCAAAATGCCAGACACAAAGAAGCCCTTCCTTTTTCATGGTAATTACTGCCCTTTAGAAAGTTGCACAGAAAAAAAAAAAAGAAAGCTTTTCATCTTTGTTCTCGCAGTGCCTACACAGTGAGGCAGGATGTCAAGAACACAATAAGCCTCCACATTTAGAGACAGGTACTTCCATGTCTTTATTATCTTTTAAAGATAATTCCTTTTACTAAAAACAATGAGGATCAAGGGGCACAGTTTCTAAAATGTAACAATTCTATGGCATGTAACAATTCTTTTCTTGTTCTAAACTCCCTGCACATGTATACATACATATGAGAGTGAGGCCTTTGTGGCCTCAGGCACCCTGAGGGTTGATTTTCTGGGACAATGGTCATAATTCATAATTTGGAATTTCTGGACTTAGTTATTGCTTCCACTTTATTAACAGGAGTCTTAGTTAGTAGATAATATGAATCATTATGAAGATTAAATGAAATGAGATATTTAAAACTCGTTCTAAATTATGAAGCTCTATGAAAGTGTTAACAAGTGCATTGAAAGATTTGAAACACTCTGATGTTAAGTGGTGCATGTAGACACCAAAACAGATATGTGGCTTCACAGGGACAGACGTGAATGACTTAATCAGTTTCTGGCTCTTTGGGAGACATAGCATTATTCAGCTGTTTTCAATAAAATGGAATTTTTGTCAAATGGCAACTGACTGACAGACTGCTTCATAAAAAACAATTTTTAGAACAAGTTCTTTTCATAGTAATTCAGTAATGGTCATTTAAAATATCCTCTTGTATTAACTAAGTTTACTATGCCATTGGAGTTGTAAATTGATAATCAGCATATGTCCAGCCTGGTACTGAGCGTATACAATGGTAAGTGAAAGGACCCATCATCCAAGATGATGGGCTGTCACATAAGAAAGCCTCATGTAAGAATCTGGCAATTCATTTTTGTTCTGTATTATCTGGCCAGCTACTCCCCACCGTAATTAGGTCATATGTGGTCTATTTCTCTAATCTTATCAAAAGAGTTTTATGGGCTGTGAATGACTCAGCACTGAAGAGCACCCATTGCTTTTTATAATAGCCAAACTTGAGTTGCCAGTAAGCAGGGAACAACTGTCTGTATTCCTAGCTCCACAGGATCTGAAGCTCTTGCTCTTCTTGCCTCGCAAACAGAATTCCCATTTGCACGAACATAGACACAAACCCATACCTAGACACATAATTGCAAATGAAATAATAAAAAATTAAATATTCTTTATTTTTAGATTTCTATCAAAATTGGGGAGAAAGTACAAAGTTCCCAGATGTTTTATTCCACCACTTTCCTGCCAGTACACTATAGAGTTCTGTAGTCTTACAGTAGATGGACAGAATGTGTACACTTTTCATTAGATTTCTCTCCTGATTTTTTTTAATGTGCTGTGAGTTTGACAAATGTATGAAGACAGGTGTCTACCATTATGTTGTCAAAAAGAAACATTTCACTGCCCTGAAAATCCCCTGTACTCTATTCATCTCCCTCTTCTCCCTAAGTTACAACTAATGGCTGATTATTTTTCCCATAGTTGTATGTTTCCAGAATAATATAATACCGTAATTAAAGTGATATTGTATGTATCCAATTCAGATTAGCTTCTTTCATTTATCAATAGGTATTTACAAGGTATTTTCATGGACTCTTAACTCATTTACCTTTTATTTTTTAATGATTATTTTATTTATTTACATTTCAAATGTTGTCTGTCTTACCAGCTAACTCATTGCTTTTAACCACTGAGGAATATTTTGTGTTATGGATGTACCTCAGATCATATAAACATTTATTTGTTGAAGACCATATTAGTTGCTTCCACTGTTTGTACTTATGAATAAAACATGAATCATACAAATAGGTTGTATGGATATGAGTTTACAGCTCCTTTGGATAGCAAGAAGAGGTATGATTTTTGAATTATGTAGTCAATATGTTTCATATTTAAAGAAATTTCTAAATGTAAGAACCTTCACTATCTAATATTCCTCCTAGCAATAATGGGGATTTATGTTTTGATTTTTTTTAATTCACTGGAATGTGTTATTTTCAGTGTTCTGGGTTTTAGATAATTTAATAAATTTCTAGTGCTATCTCAATTTTTGTCAATTTTTAATGTGAACAAAAAAATCCTCAAATAAATGTATACCTAAGTCAATGAAAAACAAAATAATAAAACCTCCAACATGATGTATAATTTACTGAATAGAAATTTATAAATCTAAATTAACTTCAAAATTATAAAGCAAAGATTAAATTACATAATAAAATTTTAGGAATATTTTAAAGCTTAGTGAGTATAGGGGTGTTTGGGTTTGTGTGTGTGTGTGTGTGTGTGTGTGTGTGTATGTGTAGAAGGGTTGGTCTGGTCACTACAAATAATGGTTTCAGTCTCTACTCTAAGCTAGAAGCAAAGTTAGAGTCATTGCTTTTGACTTGTAGAATGTAAATATCCCTCAAAAGACCCCCAACAAAGCCTAACTCCAACTTTTTATATGATCATTTAAATTTTAAGGAGTGCAAAGCTTATATTTACTCATCTAGATCAGTGATTCTCAATCTGAGGGTCATGACCGCTTTGGTAGTCAAATGACCCTTTCACAGGAGTTGCATTTCAGATATCTTGAACTTTTAAAATTCACATTATGACTCCTAACAGTATCAAAAGTGCTGTTATGAAGTAACAATGAAAATACTTTTGTGACTGGCATCACCACAACACAATGAATGGCATTAAAGGGTGAGGACATTAGGAAGAACACTGGAACCACTATTCTAGCGTAACCAGTGAGACAGAAGCCTCAAAGGTATCTAAGACTACTATTGCAATGATTTCCTGCTTTATATAAACTGCTATATGTATCTTTACACCTCAGTGTTAGTTTGTTGAGTTTGAGGCAGCAGGATTTATATATTCTATATTATCTTTTTATGGCCATATTTCCTCTCCTGTTTCATGTCTCTTGCCCCTTAGTCTCTATATTCTGGTTAATCGGTGTGTTTTTGTGCTTCATCTTATCTTCTCTATTTAGATTTCCCTTGGCTTACATATAAACTGATATTTTTATAGCATAGCATTTGCGATACATATTTTTGCTTCTTTTATGTGTCATTAGCAGAACAATTTAGAAAGTATGACAATAAACAACAAGGCTTCCATTTATACAACATATGATGATTCTGATTCCAAAGGAAGGGACTGAGAAATATGTTCATATTTTGGTATGCCCTCATGCCACATAATGGAATTCGTCTGATTGGTGGGTAAACCATGCTTAAATTTATTTCTCACATATTTAATTTGAGATGCTTATAAAGCTAAGGTAATGCTGTAGAAATTGGAGATTAAGGTGTAATACTTTTTATGATTTTATTGAACTTTTTTATTTGAATATTTCTTTTTTGGCTTTTTTTGGTTTTGTGTTTTGTTTTTATTCAGTATTTTATTTATTTACATTTCAGATGTCATCCCTCTTCCCCATTCCCCCACCCTCCAAAAACCTCTTCCTCTTTTTGCTTTTATATCATTTTAGTTACATGCAAGTGATAAGGTCAGTTCTAAGTTGAGGAACTAGCAATACAGTAGTTGCAAATAGTTAAGGAATAAGCAAGACAATAAACACAAATAGTCAAAGAACAAGCAAGGCAATAAACAAAGTTCCATGAACATTCCTGTAATCCCTGTTTCTAAGACTTATCAGAATGACCAAAATATCTGAGCCTACTTCCCTGTCTTAGCCCAAAGTCATTTTCATCTCTGAAGCCTACTTTCTTGTTCTAGCCTAAGATTTAGATTCCTGCCTGAAATTACTTTTTTGTTCTTGCCTAATGTCAGATACCTGCCTGAAACCCACTTCCTTGTCCTTGGCCAATGTCATATTTCCGCAAAGCAGCCAATTTCCTTGTCCTTGGCCACTGTCAGATTCTTGGCAAGCAGCCCCCACAGCTCTCCACCTCTCCCACTTTTATATTTCATAAAATGTCTTAGGTTGTTCAGACAAGACTGCCTTCCTTACCCATCATAGAATATGCATTATCAAAAACAATGCATTTCAGTCTTAAGTTGGTAAGGCTCTGTGCTGAATCCTACCTGTCTTGGTTTGCCAGCATGTTAATTTAATAACTCTGTCTGAGGGTCCATTTTCAGGTTCAAGCCATATACTTTGGCTGCCAACATGTCGATGTTGTTAAAAAACAAGCTTTAACACGATGGACAGAAATAAAAGAATTCCCTAGACAAAAAGGGCTAGCACCATCAAGCTATATATGCCATTCTTGAAGCTTGACCAAAATAGAAATACTGACCTCAGGCCAAGGATAATTTTATCAACAGTATCTACTGCATCAAAGCTTAGCAGAGCAGCATTCTTTAAATTCATAAGCTCACTATGCAAAGTTAAAACATCCAAAGACATGTTAAAACTATGCCAAATACACTGCAAGTATCTTTAAACTTTTTCCTACTTATAATGACTACCACTGTAAATTTTAGAACTAACATGAATCCAATGATACTTGGGATGACACTCAAGATGGTTCCTTCCTCTTAAACTTTGAACCTCCTTTCAATAATTTGAATAGAATGAAGAGCATCAATTCATTGGTCCAAAGGTATATCTAAATTCTCTTGTATATTCAACACATTAGTAACATTTTTTTGCTAAGTGATTAACAAAAGTAGCTATCTTAACTTCTTGTGTCAAAGCAATTGCAGAAGCAGTGGTGCTAGCAATTAATATAATTAAAGCTGTCATACCAGCAATAATCTAGCCCACTACTTATGCTTCTGCTTAAAGCCTGACTCACCTCTTCCAGTACTTGCAAGCTTTTATCATAATATCAAGGTTCTGTAACACTCAGGGCAATAAAACAAAAGCTGGTTGATAGACCTCCATAACAGACATGCCAGGGAATATTTATTTTTCTTTACATATTTTTTAATAATTTTATTTAATTTCTTTTTTTTACACTCCAGATATTATCCCCCTCCTGGTCCATCCTCTAACTGCTCTACATTTCATACCTCCTCCCACTCCTTTGACTCCATGAGGATATCCCCACCTCTATCCCCTACCCCACCAGACCTCTCCACTCCCTTGGTCTACTAGTCTCTTGAGAGTTAGGTGTATCTTCTCTGACTGAACCCAGACCATGCAGTCCTCTGCTCTATATGTGTTAGTGACCGCATATCAGCTTGTGTATGCTGCCTGGTTGGTTGTCCAGTGTCTGAGAGATCTTAGGGGTCCAGATTAATTGTGACTGCTGGTCCTCCTACAGGGTCGCCCTTTTCTTCAGGTTCTTCCAGTTTTTCCCTAACTCAAACACGGGGGTCAGCAGCTTCTGTCCATTGGTTAGGTGTAAATATCTGTATCTGACTCTTTCAGCTTCTTGTTGGGTCTTCCAGAGTGCAGTTATGATAGGTCCCTTTTTGTGAGCACTCCATAGCCTCAGATATAGTGTCGGACCTTGTGGCCTCTCATTGAGCTGGATCCCACTTTGGGCCTGTCAGTGGACCTCCTTTTCCTCAGGCTCTTCTCCATTTTTGTCCCTGCAGTTCTTTCGAACAGGAGCAATTATGGGTCAGAATATTTGACTATGGGATGACAACCTCATCTCTTACTTGACGCTCTGTCTTTCTGCTGGAGCTGAGCTCTACAAGTTCCTTTTCCACACTGTAGGGCATTTCATCTTAGGTCTGAAAAGATGCAATTTAAATTTGTTTTCATACTAGTTTCAATAAGTATATTAAGTGAATTTAAAATTATTTAATAATACATGTTTTTATATTAAGTACTTTGTAATATATTTTACTATCCCTTAAGCACATTTAAATATAAGTTACTCTATACAACAATATCGTTTTTATTCTATAGTGGCCTTAGATAAAATCAGTTCTAACTTTCAGTATACAGTACAGTATACAGTTCTTCATTAGTTCTGCATCAATTTTTATAGCCTGCATCCATTTTAAACACAACTACTTGTAGTATTTTTCTATGAATGGACACAGGTACAGAGATCTTTACAATCAGAAGTAAATTAGGTACTCTCTTCTTGTCTTCACTAAAAATCTGTAAATGTTTATAGAGGTGTTTGTTCAACATTATGTTCAAGAATAATACATGCAAATACATTTTTATAGACAAGCTATTACTGAAAATCATCCAGCATGCATATGAGTACAAGGAACCTTAAGAAGTTAGGTGAATGGCTAAAGCCAATGACATCACTGCTGAGGAAGGTTCCAAGCAAGCAAAGCGTTGTTTCCTCTTTTTAAATTTTATTTTTATAACAATTTTCCAAAACAAAGTGAAAAAAGTTGTGACAGACTTGTGATATATTTGCCTTATAAATTAATTGCTGAATTTTTATTTAACTTAAAGATGTTCATAATATGTAGTTCTTCTGATGTGTGTGTGTGTGTGTGTGTGTGTGTGTGTGTGCATAGATTAGCGGATGCATGTGTATTTAAGTAGAAACAAGATATTACCTTTGAATGGTTCCTTAGGAACCATACAGCTTCCAATTTTAAGACAACATCTCTTTGTTAAGTAGGCTGGTCTGGCTTCCAGAAATCCCAGAGGTCCACCTTTTCACTTGAATTAAAGTTTGTGCCATTTCATTCATAAGTACTTGAAGGGACCCCAGGTCATGTTTGAGATCAACCCCTTTTCTAACTGAAATGTCTCTGTAGCTCCCATTCTTTTGTTTTTTTTTTTTAAGGTATATACCTTCCTATTGCTCTAGCAATCATTCATTATAACTGTCCAACTCTGACTCAGAGACTCAGTGCCATTTGCAATTTCTATTCTGCTTAGGAAACAGCAATATGAACTCATATTTTGTTCCATGTGTAATTTCCCTTAAATTTCTGTCACAGTTTGTTCAGTCTTTCGTGAAGATAGGTACAGATCTGTAATTAAAAATAATTACAAGATCTATAAAAGCTATTGCTTTCTAACAGACAACTGAAGCCATCCCATCCCCTGGTTTGAGAGTTTTGACTTTTTATATAAATAATTGTGGATGGTACCTCATTCTCATGTCGATGACTATTAAAGGTAAATACAGGGTTCTCTGCAAATAAAGGTTACCTCATAATTCCTGTGAGAAGAAATACACTTGCATGCCTTTTTTGTCTCATTGAATCCTCCTCACAATGCAACAAGAGTTAATATACTTTGAAATATGATGGATTTCACACCTATTTGTTTCACTACTCCATAGCTGCCCATTAAAAATTGACCAATCATAGGGCCTATTGAATGAATCTCTTATTCTTTTACTGTCAAGACATTCTGGGTATCTTGAAGGTCATTGGTGAAGGGAGCTAGCCTTTTATTTTTTGGTGTTTATATAATTTGGCTGCATATTTACATGAAAATTTTTTGACTTGGCCTCTCATATATATATATATATATATATATATATATATATATATATGAATATAATTATACACTTATTTACTGAAAGAAAATAAAATCGATCCCAATATTGATACACTTTACTGAAATTGGGTCAGTATGGTGTAATCTTTTAAACAATATTTTAAGTTGAAATAAAACCTGGCTGCTAGCCTATGTCCTTGTCTTATGCGATAGATTTCTTGTCTTGAATGCACATTAAGTTTTCTACTTCAAGGATGACCAGTTCTCAGGGCGTATATTTATTTTTACTCTTAAATTATGTGATGCTTCCTTTCCTTGCTTGATATCTTCAAAGTGAAAAATGTCACTGCTAGGGAGGCACTAAGATCTATGCAGCCCCAAAAGGATACCTTTGGGAAACATACCAAAGGAACTGGTCATTTGTGAACAAAAGGTAAGTGTAGGAGGAGATATGAATGTGTATATATGCATAAGAATCTGCTTTTTTTGTGTAGTGTTTTAGAATGTAAGGTTCCACAGTTTGGCAGCAGGATGTTTTGTGAGATGATTAAAGAGGAAGGCCACTGAAAATGAGCCTGAGGATTTTAATACAAACAAGGAACAGGAGTCTCTTAGACTGAATTGTGAGGTTTTATGGAAGACAATGTGTCATATTGTGTTATATTGTAGACATTGAACTGAACTTAAATAAAACAAATGTCTTAAAGATGAAATAATAGTTGTTCTCCCCAATCTAATTTTTCTTAATTTCCTAAAGTTCCATTATAACTTATTTTAAAAAGTAAAAGTAGAGGTTTTTGAGAAATGCTAGCTGACAAGCCTTCAGGAAAGTGAGCCACTATTCAACGACAACCTGGACTTGAGGGTTTTATATCAACTTGATCAAGTTTGGGTTATGATAGTCAGATGGCACTGAAGTAACTGAATTATGAAGCAATTTCTGAGTAGTCATTCACTACCTTCTTGTTTGCTTTCACTTGCCCTAAGCAACATATAGCTTATAAGAAAGCTTGAAGTATCTATCTATTGATAGACATAGAGATAGACATAGACCTAGACATGTAGAGAGAGATAGACATAGACAGACATATGCATAGAAAAAGAGAGATAGTCATTTCCTTAACACTCGATCTAAGGATATAAATATTGAAGATTTCATAGTGTTCATCATTGAGAGATTATGTCATCTACATTGTGCTAAAGAAGTATAAAGAGAACACATTGTTTTAGATAAGGTTTGGAACCTCTGTTACGTTCAATGTCAGTTGTTCAAAGAAGTCTGAGGATTTGTATGTCCTTTGAGTTCATTAACATCAAATCACTGTATTCTCACAAACTCTCAAAAATGGACTCTTAAGCTAAAGATATGGCATTCCACATATTTCTTGTTAATCATGTTAATATTTAAGTACCTTAGATAAATTTCACACAAATTTGTATTTCTAAGAATTAGGAATTAAAATACAAATGCAGTGTAATAAATTCTTCCTCATATTTTCTCAATGAAGCTTGTCCAATTACTTGAGCACACTGTACTTTGAAGTTCATAGTCATTACCTGAGTTTTCATTGTAACTTTCAAAACTGAAGATCTGATTCCTGCCATATGACTTGTGCACACATTCCACTCTGTAATATGTGCTGCATACAAGTGTGTAAGATTTGTATACTAGGGGGTAAAATGGACAGTTTCCTTTCCATCTGCATGCTAATTAGCGAGTGACAAATATAGCCTTGTCATAGGAGAAAGTCATCTTTATTTCTATAGGATGCAAATTATGTTGCCAAGATTATAAGGATGGGGTCAAAGTTGACTGTCAGCCTTAGTGTTTGGCTGAGTTTCTGTTTGAAAAAAATATCAGGACTTTTAAATTAAAAAGACTATGGCACTTTCATACTGAATTTATTCACCTCCATAATAAAAACATAAATAAAATAAAATGAAATAACATTATGACTCATATTTTATAGTCATATTATTTGGTAATATTATTTATCTTGAGGCTTCCATGCCACTCCAAAGAGAGAAGTAGGTGGAAGGAAAGTTAAATTATGACGTTCAATGGAAACATAATTAAAATAAATTTAAACTGCTCTTATCTTTTAAATATACTGACCCATGAATTACATTTTTTGTATGATTACACTACAGTTTCAAGACTGTAAAACATATTTTAGCATAAAATTCATTAAAATTCGACTCAGCTCCAATGATTTTAATTAGTGGAGATGCTAGCAAGGGGAATAGTTAAGGGAAATTAGTTGCCTATTGTTCTGAAGTATAATTTTAAAATTTAGCAACATTTGGAAACAGATTGTTAGCAAACATGGATGTATGCATGTGTGTGGCTTCTGCCCTTCTCTGTCAATAAAAATAACTGAAATCAAAATAAAAATGTATTTTATATTATGTCAAGATCATTGCTGTTGTAAGTAAAGCCTTGAAACAACAGCAAGGCTAAGGCTACACTGCTGTGGGCACATACACAAATTCAACATTAGTTTTCCAAATCTTTCCTTGCATGTTAAAGGATAAAAAAAAAACCCAAACTATTATCAACTAAATCGTAAATCTCTAGTGTTAGTTCATTTCTTTTGACTAAAATGTTCTCACTAGTGAAGTAAAATCATTGTTTTAAATAGAATACAATACTTTCTGTATGCCTATATTTACACAGACTTTTACTAATATCTAATTTTCTAAAATCATATTTTACTTTTGATCATATTCTATAAAGTAATATTTTTGTCATAATTTTGAGATTATCTGCAGAAAGCTCTCAAGTTCATTTTTATTCAGTAGCAGAATGACAGAGACAGAAAAGCAATGAACAACCCACCCCACTCCATGGATGTAGAGGTCCATTACACTGAAATAGGTGCTTTTTAATGTCCCTACTTAAAAAGTACACTATATATTAAAGAACTACACATTCAATTTTGAAGTCAATATCATTGTTTATTACATTGTTTTATTCAGTAAGAGTGAATTGAGCAACGAGTGTTTTCTTCTTATCAAGACCAAGTTACGCATCTCTTCAGTGTTATCACAGCTGGGGGCTTAAAGTCCTTGAGTGCAGAGAATGCATTATTCTCCTTCATGTGTACTGGACCTAGTAGTATGACCTACCGATTAAGTACAAAACTACTGCAATCATGGATAAAGAACATGAATCCAAGGGCCTGTTAAGTAGCAGCTCTATACAACAAGCCTTTGAAAAATTACATCTAAGATAGCTTTTGCATTGTTCAGTGCCAAGTCATAAAGAACAGTTGCCCAGGTTGGCAATTGGGACAGATTTGGATTGGAGTTCTTGTTCTTTCCACTAACTGTTGGCTGTTACAATTTAGGGAAATAGTTCATTTCATTGCTCCTAAAGAATGAAAGGTAATATGTAACACCAAAGACATGCTGAAGGAACTGAATATGAGGCAGATTTTCAGAAAATATGTGACAATGCCTTTACAGCAGATGCTCAGGGACCAGTATCTGTTTCTTAAAGGATAGATACTTTCAGAGACACAAAATAGCTTCATGCAGTGCTGTCA
>NW_021604616.1:7392359-7472910 GCF_004785775.1 Grammomys surdaster | reverse complement strand
AAGAGGGAGGGAGGGAGGGAGGGAGGGAGGGAGGGAGGGAGGAAGGAAGGAAGAAAGAAAAAGGAGAGTAAGTAAGTAATAATTGTCTACTAATGATTATAACATCTCTCAATGCAAACACAGTCCCAGTAATTGCCATGGAATATTTAGTTTGGAATATTATAAGTCTGTGATTATTTATGTCTGTATGTGTTATAAGATATAAGATTACACATTAATCATAAGATTATTATTTTTAGGTATATATATATATATATATATATATATATATATATATATATGCATACTTCCCCACTTCCCCACACAGCATATATATATTCATGTAAGGACTTTCTGGGAATATATCTCTATAATCTATTTAAATGTATAAAAGGTAACATGAAGATAACTTTTCAGGTTTAATTAAGTTATAACATTACTCTATAGATTGTTTACATCATCATTAGTTTTTTCTGATAACTCGTCTGGTATGTTGAAAAATCAGAGAATCCTAGATCATTTCATTTCAGTCCTCTCACCAAGAAGAATGTTGGTGAAAGGAATGCTTAATTTTGGACATGAGAACAATAGAAGAGGAAAAAAATCTCTTGCCTTAAGGAGCTGTTCTCAATAAAAGCCAGGATAACACTGTATTTTCTTGATGTTTCCTGAGCTTGTTGAAGAATCATCACAGATTCAATCTACTTGTGGCTAATTCTTAAGCACAGTTAAAAAATTAAACATGGGAGATTGTAATTTTCTTTGTTTCCTTAAGGTACTTTAAACAGAATTCAGCACACAACTACCATGCTAGGAAAATCAAAGTAAGCTTGCAAGAATGGAAATAATGTTAAATTATGCGAGTTGGGCAAAGCAGGTGGAGAAAAAGGTTGGCTTTCATGATGCATTTGGAAAATTCCACTTACATTGAATCCCTTTATGTCTCTAACCACAGTGCTGCAATCATCTGAAAAGGTCATAGCAAGAAATGGAGTGAGAGGAGAGTATAAGCTTTTGGTGAGCCATAGGCACCAGTATGGCTTTACTTTCTTTTAAGTACCCCTTAATGAGTTTTACCACCATGAAAGATGAGATAGCCTAAACATTGAGTTTCTTTATTTTAAGATGGTAAGAAAAATCATTTAAGAAACGTACAAAACTGCCAAGTGATTCTGACAAAGGCTAGCTTGGCTTCTGAGTCCATTATAAACTCACAGCCAGGCATTCAAAAGGAGATCAATACAGGCTGCTACTGCTGTGTTTGCTCCAATACAAAGATAACTCCTGTGGAACATGCATTTAACTTCTCTGCCTGGTATTCTGATGCTCTCGTTCTTTCTTTTTCACCACCTAACCTACAGTCCTAACTCCTCTTACTTCTGATTAAAGAGAATATGGTTGGTGATTTTCAGATTATTTATATTTTCATCAAGTTAAATGAGAATACATATTAAAACACAAACTCCGATAAAAGGGGCAATTTATACACTCTAATAAATTATTGAAACTTAATAGACAAAAAGTAAATAGTAACTAAACATAGTTTTGTATTAAGGCATGAACTAAGCTTTTAAGAGACAAGTATATAACACATGTTTAAGGTGTTACATATGTGTAAGGTGTTACATACCTTTAGTGAGTCTATTTACAGCATTGCTAATGAGAGATGAAATGAAATATTTGTGATTTAGAATATAGCCTTAAAGAGACTATTGCTGCTCTTTAATAGCATAGTAATTCTGATGAATAAAAATAAAGAGAAATAATCAGTATTTGGTTATACATGCATATACATAAATGCAGACCTAAAATGACTGTCTTTTAAAAGGGTTGGCAAATCTAATCTGTTAAAAGGCAACTGTTAATAAAGACATGCACACACACACACACACACACACACACAGGAACACACATACTATACCTTATAGATTCTACTTATGGTTGTCCCAATGTATGTTTGTTTCTAGATGGCCACTTGGGATTGGGTAATTTATCAGGGAGTTTATTCTGGAAGCCACAGGTTCTACTTTTCTCAGCAACCATTACTTTCCTATAGTTCTACCTCTGGGAGTAGCTCCTTATGAGACTTCACCAATCCAGGTTGGCATTTCAGCTGGTATTATAACTTAGAGGTCTTGTAAATGTGATAATAATGTTGAAATTTCATGAGCTTTCCTTTTCTGTCATATGGAGAATACACTATCTTGCAGCATGTACCCAATCCTCAGAATCGTTCAATATTTGAATTTGATGTGTCCATGAAACATTTATCTGACTGTAATAATCACATTGAGTCATATAAATAGGCTAGCTCAAAATAATAAGAAAATTATTGCAAGTATACCAAAGACAATATCTTACATGTTACTCTTTCTAAGTCTTTCTGAGCTTAAAGAAGGTCCAGAAATACTAGTTGTAGCTTTGAAGTTGGTATTTATTGGGGGCAATCCATGATGTGTTGTCCAACAATTTCAGCAGCTGTATTCGGTTTCACACTCTCTGTCAAATATGATTTTTGTTGTTCAATGACATTATCATGGTGTGCTTATTATCTGAATAGTATTTACAGGAAGGAGCCTCCCCTTCATTTAAACAAATTCATTTTCTTGCCCGGTACTATGTTGGCACAAATATCTGATTAATGAATGTTTTTAGACAAATGAAGAAATGAAGCAATTACTTTTCTACTTGCTTAGCTTACAATAATATGTTTTTAAAGAATATCTGTTTTATACTAAACAAAAAAAAACCCTATTTTGGTTTGATGCCAATAAAATCTATAAATTTTCGCCTGCTACTGAGACAATATTGTAATCAACATAATGCAGTGAAAATGATTTGCACATTGCTTTCCCATTTTTAGAGATATAAACAATTAAATATTAATTATGCTATGTAATGCAATAACTACATTATTGTATTAGTACTCTATACCCATTTTCTATAGAACAGCTCTCACTGGTCAAGAGATATTAGATTTATATGTTTGCTCACTTTGAGATAATTTACTGAACTTTTGCTTTAAATATGAAGAACAGCTCTGTGACAATTTTACCTTTATGTCTGCTCCATTGTTGACCGTAGAAAAAACTATATGAAAAATCTATTCAGTTACTAAGAACCTATGATCATGGCTTCAGTTATATATTCTCAATTACTCAGTTGTTACAACTTGAATAATATACCTCATAATTCAGTTGGGCCCATATATTAATACAGTCCCTGGTTTATACTAAGTATTCAGGGTGCTCAGTTCTATTGGTCCAAATGTGATTAGTCATCATTCTTCACCAGGAATTTAGGTGAGAATATGATGAACTCTTTTCTAGTCAGATGTGATTAACAAAATGCAGGTATCTATTATGTTACTAGAATAATGAATTCTTTTTAAGTATTATTTCATATATTTTGATATGTTGGGTTGCAGATTTTGAGGTTTCTGTTTAAACAAGCTATCCAATGTCTTAGTCATATCTGTAGATATCACATGTATAGAAATATTGTTACAAAACCTTTACCATTATATTATATATGCTGTAGTAAGTTTATATTATACTATTAGCCTATATTATATTCATATCACAGACAAAATTGAATTAAAGTATACATTACATTGATTATGTTTTTAGATTTCTCAAGAATTGTATCATGAAGGAAATTCCAAGAGACCATTTTTTATAATTTATTAGGACATAGGATAAATGAGTATAAATAGAAGTTATTACATTGGTAAATATGTCTGGAACACTGAAAATCATATGGACACACCAATACTGTTGATTCTTACATAATTTATTTTTTAGTATAGAATAGAATTTATTCAGGACATGGTGGGGGGAGTTAAGAGGGTAGTAGAGGCAGAGAAAGGCAGAGAGAGGGAATGAATAGAAAAGTAGAAGCTGGCCAAGAGCACGTGGAAAGGGGGGGAAAGGGAATGGGAAAGGGAGAGCAAAAGAGAAGCAAGAGACAAGAGATCAAGAGCGATTCTTGCATAATTGTTTTCCAAAAAAACTCAGACTCATTCTAATGAAAATCATATGATTCTTCCACTTCAGAGACACGAGTTATTCCTAGGTATATTCATTCAACATACTTGGTGTTCAGGAACCTTCACCAAACTTGACTAGACTCAATATTTGAATTACTCAAAATACCTCATAGCAAATTGTAATTGTACCACAAATAATTGTGTTCATAGACCATAGAAATACTGAACTTTTCATAGCATCTGGTACTTGGTGATGTGATAGCATTTGAGTCCATAGTAGACATGCTTGTCTATTCACTCAATTCATTTAAGTGGTAGATAAGATGGTCTGATAGTTTTGGAAATGTCTAATCCTTGCCCACCTGGACTCTATACTGCAAAATGGTTCACTTGCATATAGAATAATTTGGAATTTAGATATGTAGCCTGATGTTTTGCACCAGTGCAGTAGTGAATGACAGCTAATATTCACAACAATAGTTGATCTCTAGATCACTGTCTATTCAGTTTCAGAATATATTAATATAAACAAAAATGTCATTAAATTTCTCTGTTTGCTTCACTAGTATGAAACATATAAATATCTCACTATTGCTGAACACTCATATTCTTTGCATGGTCAATATCACTGAAGCAAAGCATTTTCAATGTGTAAGTCTTCCTGAAATAATAACCTTTTTTGTGTGAAATATATTAGCTTAACTCTTTCTTGTCATATTTACTATTTGTAGAAAAGATATGACCATTCACTATTAATAAACTATGAAAACACATGGAGATACATTGTCTTACATGGCATATGTGAAACCAAGTAATTTTCATAAACAATACAGCTTGTTGGTCACAACCAAAGAAACTTCAACTACTTAATCATAATTTAAAGTTTTGTTTTAATAACAATTTCATAGTAATTCTTCTTATCATTTTATATATAGTATATGATTCTCCTTTAAATTAATTCTAAGGCTTTGGGTGCCAAATTTCAAGTAAAAAGAGAAAATGATGCCTGTAATATATAATAATGTGGAAGCTTTGATGAAAGTTCACTATTAAAGAGAGCACTGATAATCGGGGCCATGAGTCATTGCTTGGTAGTGTTAGTAACAGAACCTTAGAGTTTGCTGTACAGTACCTACACCTAGAAGGTCATCTCTTACAGCTACTGCAATGGCAGCATCTTGTAGCCTTGCTCAATATTAGTGCTCCAAGATTCATATAAACACTAAGCCATTTGTATTTTTTTATATTCACTGTTTTGATTTTCACAAATTCAAAATATAAAATCTAGCTAGTTGAATTATTTAACTTAATTTTTAAAGAGGGTGGTTGTTTCATCTTACAATTGTAGGTAGGAGTCCATCACTGAGAAGTATCAAGGCAGGTCCTCTAGCAGGTGCAGAATTGAAACGAAGTTAAAAAGATTTACTGTGAATATTGATTTCAATCTTAACACTAGTCCCTCTGCCAATTTTCTGTTTTTATATAATAGGAGATATTGGTCTATAAATTAAAAGTACACTTGCATTGTTAAAAGTTATATTAAATTTTCTGAGTCATTACCTTACTGGATATTCATTTGCTTTAGCTTTTAGTCACAAGAATAAGTTTAGTTTTTCTTTAGCATCATAAATACCTCAGAAATAACATCCTTATATCATTATGGAAGGAAAGGATTCAATTTTCTAATAAATCACTTTTACATATACATGTGAAATGAATAATAGTTAAATTCATTGTTCTGCATGATTTTGAGCCTTCTGAAGTCTAGTTGTCTTTCTTCCTATCAAGGCTCACTTCAAATTCAGATTTATATGAGATAATCTTTCATAAGATATTTGGTGATTTTCCACTGTCGAAATATGCCCGTGGGAATCTGGTTTGATATTTTACCAATTAATAATAATAATATTATTATTATTGAGTTTCAGACTCAGCATACATGTTTTTATTTCTTTGTTTTAATTCTGTGTTTGGCCATAGTATTTATAATACCAGAACCCAGGGAGGTACAGAAAGGAATATTACTTGCTCTCCAATGATGTAGCTCCAGACTAAGTGAAGATTGATAGCACAGGGCATCCACTGTTCCACACAGCACACCAAAATATAGAGACACACAAAAAACATGCATACATATGCATACATATATAAATACATTCATGCATACCCAATACAGCATACATGCAGGCACACATGTACATTCACCTATACATACATATACATGTACATACACACAAATAAATCCCTAGCTCTCATTACATTAGATTATGCCATCTATCTTTTTATTTTGCATTATAGGAATCATGACCAATGCCACCATCTTTTCTTTATTTCAAAATTTTTGAGAATATCATTTTTATTTTATAAATTTACATTGCATCCTCAGCAAATATTTATCAAATAACCAAATTAATACATGTATTAGATATATTAAAATCAAGTCAATGGTTGTAGTATAATGAAATGTAACTGTATAAAACACATTTATTTCTTTCTTACTTCCCCCAAATTCTTAAAAGCATATGAAAAAGTCAATGGAAAGATTGATTTCATTTAGGGCTGAGGATTCTACAGTCTCTTATTCTCTGACTGTTAGCCTGCTGTGGTTCTCTGTGTTAATCATCTTGTACTGCCAACTGAAACTTCTATGATGAGAATTAAGGAATTCATTTATCGATTAGTATAATAACAGATCATTAGAAATCGGTTTAATGTTATATCCAAAATCTAAAAACATAGCTTCCGTATAATCTAGCTCTTCAATTTCTAAGTGTTTACCCAAATAACTCCAGTTAAAAAATATCACAGAGAGTATACAGCTATATTATCCATAATAGCAAAACATGGAACCAACCTAAGCATCCGGTTACAGAGGAATGGGTAAATGTGGTAATGTACCCAGTGGAATTTTTTAGCCATAAATTCCATGAAAGTCTTTCACATTAAACCAGACTCAGAAATACAAATATAGACTATTTTTCTGATCCATTTTTCCTGGAGCTTTTAAATATGTGTAAAATCATAAAACCACATTTGTGTGTTCACACATGTACACCTACACACATAAGTATGTATATATGTATATATGACTTAGAAGTGGAAATAAAGTCTGTTGGGACAAAGGATTAATGGAAGGAAATGGGCAAGAAAACCCCATTTTTTTTGAAAATGGGAAGTTATCAGAGGGACTATGTTCAACATAATATACATCAGTTTGTACATTTATATAAAAACTTGCAAAAAGTTTCTTTTAAATAAAGAGATCTTCTTGTAGGAGATAACTTGGCAAGTATGTAAAAATTGAAAAGGCTTTATTGACTTACAGGATACTATTAAAAATACTGCATTATCTCAAGTTTAGAATCCTGGCAGCCCTTCTATACTTAGAGAAGGGAGGAGATGTCAGGGGCATCCCTGCTTATACACTGAAGGCCTAAAATCAGCCATAGGCCTAAAATCAGCAATAGGCCTGTCATACATGTATACTAACACCAAGTCCTGGGTCTCTGTGGATAAACACTGAAACAGATGGCTATAAGCTATTGTAAACAGGCAGCTTTTGTGGAAATTTTCCAGCCTGAGTAGTCATAGACCTTGTAAATAGGTAGCCTTGGCACATAATATCAACTTAGATAAGGACAAGTGAATCATAGGCAGAGTCACAGTGACCTGTCCCCTGAACCTTCACCCAGCTGATACCCTGTTCTGAAAAGTATCTGTATTCCCCCTGAACACCTACGCTCTGATGTCATCCCCTTACCCACGTCCTGCCTTTTTGTGTTTATAACCCCTGTGTGAATAAGTAAAAATTGCAATTTGATTTAAAAAAATAAATAAAAATAAAAAATACTGCATGCAATATGTACATCTAGATGACACACAATTACTTTAGTGTAGTAAGAATGAAGAATAAGTTAAATATAATTAATGTTTAAACTATGAATAGTAGAGAACACAGAACTTGTATTCCAGTGGATGAGGTATATTTTAGTGAAAAATAAAAATTTATGTAAATTAAAACTGTTGCCATGTTTTTCAGTTCAGTTGATGTTTCTTCTTGAATACTGATAAGGTCAGGAATCAAATGTATTTTCACCATGAATCCATTCTGAAATAAATGACACTTTCCAAATAGATTTTCCAAAAATTGAATGTGAGATTTTGATGTTCAATAGGAAAAAAATAACATTTATTAATAGTTTACAAATTTCACACAACTTACCATGCACATTTATATTCATGCAATGAACAACCCATACATCTATTGGAAAAAAAGGAAATGAGTTGCATTGTATACAAGGAGGACTTCCATTCATCAACCAGCAGTAGCTAAACAATGATATAAACATGCACATTATTTATTTTTAATTTTATTATTTATTTTTCATATGTTCACCTTTTTTAGGGAGTTGTTTTATTCTGAAAAAAGTATCAAGTGTAGGAAGAGCATTCAGAAAAAAACTTTCTAGTATTAATATAAATCATGACATAAAATGCAAACACAAGTGTAGCAATTTGCTTAGGATGTACAAGACTAAACATAAGGCATTCCTTTAAATAAAGAAAAGAAGTTCCATGATCATGAAATAGGAAAATCATGCTCAGTTTAGAGCCCTTCTTCCAATTACCAGAGTGAAGCTTCTACTAAAGAAAAGACAAATATTGTAGTGAATTTTTTAAAGTTTTAAGATTGTATTTTAATTATATCAATGCTCCTTGCCCTTTTCTTTCATATTGTCTGTTCTGTTTTCCCTCAGATGCATGGCTTCTGTTTTCCAATTGGTATTGAATGTGTGTGTGTGTGTGTGTGTGTGTGTGTGTGTGTGTGTGTGTGATGTATACATACGTACAGATAGATATAGATATGATTTAGATACATTCTATAATAAAACCTATTGAGTCCACATAATATTACTTGTATGTATGTTTTTAAGACTGACAGATTGGCACTGGATTTACGATTGCTGTGTCTTCACTAGGGAAAACTTCTCTCTCTCTCTCTCTCTCTCTCTCTCTCTCTCTCTCTCTCTCTGCTCTCTCTCCTCTTTCTCAGCTTCACTCAGTTACCTCTAGTTCCTTGGGTAGGGTTGAAAACTCATGGATGTTCCCCCATGAAGTTTGGCATTTTCACTGGTGTCCTCATTATTCAGCTCTTGTTACATTAGGACTTAACTTTGTGTAGGTTGGTAGATATGAGATTAATTTCATTCTTCTACATGTGGACACTCAATTTTCCCATTTGTTGAAAATGCTGTGTTTAATGCAGTGCATGTTTTTAGCATCCTTGTTATCTATCAATGCTTAGAGGTTATCTGCTAATAACTGAGTTTTCTGTTTTGGTACACTAATATACATGAGTCTTGTGTATGTATGTGTGTGTGTGTCTGTGTGTGTGTCTGTGCATGTCTATACCAAACTGTTTCTAATTTCTCTAATTATGTAGTATACCTTGAAATGTAGAATGGTAATCCCACTAGTGTTTTTCTTTTTGCTCAGGATTATTTTGGCTATTCATGGACTCTGGTGTTCCATATGAACGTTAGAATATTTTTTATTTGATATTTTATTTATTTACATTTCAAATGCCATCCCCTTTCCCCATTTCCCCTCTCTAGAATCTCCCTATCTCATCACCCCTCTTCCTTTTTGCTTTTATACCATTTTAATTACATTCAAGAATTAAGTTCAGTTCTAGGTTGAGGAACTAGCAATACAATAGATGCACAAAGTCAAAGAAAAAGCAAGACAATAAACACAAATAGTCAAAGAACAAGCAAGGCAATAAACAAAATTCTGTGAACACAGCCATGGTCACTGTTTCTAAGGGCTTATCAGGATGACCAAAATATCTGAGGCAACTTCCCTGTCCTAGCACAAAATCATTTTCATACCTGAAGCCTACTTCCTTGTTCTTACCAAAAATTTAGATTCCTGTCTGAAATTACTCCTTTGTTCTAGCCTAATGTTGAGATCCCTGTATGAAATTACTTCCTTGTTCTAGCCTAAGATTTAGACTCCTACCTGGAACTACTTATTTATTCTAGCCTAATGTTCAGATTCCTACCTGAGATTACTTCTTTGTTACAGCCTAAGATTTAGATTCCAACTTGAAATTTCTTCTTTGTTCTAGTTTAATGTCAGATTTCTCTTTGAAGCCTACTTCCTTGTCCTTTCCAATGCCATATTCTTATCAAACAGCCCATTTCCTTGTCCTTGGCCTTTGTCAGATTCTTGCCAAGAAGCCCCCAAAACTGTCCACTTCTCCTCCTTTTTTATTTCATGAACAAGACTGAGCCTGTCTTAGGTTGTTCTGCCAAGAATGCTTTCCTTACGCATCATGGAATATGGATTATCAAAAGCAATGCACTTCAGTCTTTGGTTGTTAAAGCTCTGTGAAGAATCTTACCCATCCTTGGTTTGCCAGCCTGTTAACTTAATAACTCTGTCTGGGGGTCCATTTTCAGGTTCAAGCCATGTACTTTGGCTGCCAACATGTTGATGTTGTTAAAAACAAGCTTTAACATGATGGACAGGAATAAAAGAATTCCCTAGAGAAAAAGGGCTAGCACCATCAAGCTATATATGCCATTCTTGAAGCTTGACCAAAATAGAAATACTGACCTCAGGCCAAGGATAATTTTATCAACAGTATCTACTGCATCAAAGCTTAGCAGAGCAGCATTCTTTAAATTCATAAGCTCACTATGCAAAGTTAAAACATCCAGAGACATGTTAAAACTATGCCAAATACACTGCAAGTATCTTTAAACTTTTTCCTACTTATAATGACTACCACTGAAAATTTTAGAACCAACATAAATCCAATGGTATGTGGCATGACACTTGAGATGGTTCCTTCCTCTTAAACTTTGAACCTCCTTCCAATAATTTGAATAGAATGAAGAGCATCAATTCGTTGTTCCAAATGTCTATCTAAATCCTCTTGTATATTCAACACATTAGTAACATTTTTTTCTAAATGATTAACAAAAGTAGCTGTCTTAACTTCTTGTGTCAAAGCAATTGCAAAAGTAGTGGTGCTAGCAATTAATGTAATTAAAGCTGTTATACCAGTAATAATCAAGACTACTACCCTCTTGTTTCTGCCTAAAGTCTGACTCACTTCTTTCAGTACTTGCAAGCTTTCTTCAGAAGACCAATGTTCTGTGATACTCAGAGCAATAAAACAAAAGCTGGTTGATAGACCTCCATAACTGACATGCTGGATTTCAAGACACTAACATAATTAGAAAGTTTATAATCAATGCAACATACATCAAGTACTGTAGAAGAAACCAACATAATTTTATTAAAAGAGCCTTAACACATGTGCTAACACCTCTTTGAAATCCAAATTATCTACCATCTTTATCTCTTGCTACTATAACATCATAGAGAACTGCAGGTAACTTCCAGATATGTCTCTGAAAATGTCCAGAACCAGTCTTCCAAGTGAAGACTGTTATTTACAATATTGGATTGATTTCTAGACCAATATAGGATTGTGTCCGAATAACTGGTCCAATTTAAGAACACTACAAGACTCATTATAACTTTTCTTTTTGATTCTCTGTTCCACAAGGTATAAAAACTTGAGGCAAGGCAGCTTGTCCCACCAGGGGTATAGGTAAGCAATGGTGGGTTGGGAACATGTCCAATATAGGTTCCCAGTCACCATTGTCAGGGCACTCAGCAAGCTCACAGGTCAGCATCATTCTTTGTCTGGGCAACAGCATGTCTCACCCATTACTCTGGCAGCTACCATATTCCTTCAGCATCCTGCAGAAAAAAAAACAAACATCCCCTTTTCCCCATATTAAATACCTGATCAGGAACATGCCATATGCCATTAAGTGGATCCTTCCCTTTCACCTATGTATACGTATGCCTAGTTGTAGAGTGCCATCGACACTCAGGAGAAAGTTACTTGACATCCAAATTAAAAAAAAAAAAATTAAATTAAATTAAATTAAATTAAATTAAATTAAAAGAACATGATTTAAATAGTCTTGTGGTTTATGGGGTTATATCTCCTCCTTTTTTATTTTATGAAGATATTGTTTTAAAGCTCCATGGGCCCCTTCCATAGTCTCTTGTTCTTGACAATTATAAGGAAACCCAGTAATAAGGATAAGGTTAAATAGCTGCCAAAAATCTCAAATGCTCGACTGCGATTGCCAGTTTCATTATCTGTTTTTTGTTTGTTTGTTTGTTTGTTTCATTTTGTTTTTGATAGCAGCCTTGTTTATAATAGCTAGAAGCTGGAAAGAACCCAGATGTCCTGCAACAGAGGAATGGATACAGAAAATGTGGTACATTTACACAATGGAGTACTACTCAGGTATTAAAGTCAATGAATTCATGAAATTCGTAGCCAAAGGGATGGAATTACAAAATATCATATTGAATGAGGTAATCCAATCACAAAAGAATCCACATGATGTTCACTCATTGGTACGTGGATATTAGCCCAAAATCTCACAATACTCAAGACATAACTCACAGACCACATGAAGCCCATGACTGAAGTGTGGGTGCTTCAGTCATTCTTAGAAGGAGTAACAAAATACTCACAGGAGCAAATACAAGACATGGTTTGTGGCAGAGACTGGAGGTGGGTCCATCGAGAGGGTGCCCCACCTGAGGATAGATCCCAGGTGCAATCACCATATGCAAACACTGTTGTGGATGTCTGGAAGTGATTGCTGATAGGATCCTGATATACCTGTCTCCTGAGAGATACTGCCAAATCCTGACATTTACAGAGGCAGATGCTTGTAGCTAACCATCAGACTGATCACAGGGTCCCCAGTAGAGGAGTTAGAGAGAATATTGAAGGAGTTGAAGGGACTTGTAGCACCATGGGGAGAGCTACAATACCAACCAACCAGAGTTCCCAGGGTCTAAACAGCTAGCCTAGGAACACACATGGAAGGACCCATGTCTTCAGCTGTTTATGTAGTAGAGGATGGACTTGTCATGTATCAGTAGGAGAGAAGGGCCTTGGTCCCTTGAAGGTTGCAAGCCCCAGTAAGGGAGAGTTCGAGAGCAGCGAGGTGGGAGTGGGTGGATGGGTAGGGACACACCCTCCTAGAAATAGAAGGAGGGAGGATTGGATAAGAGGTTTTGGGGGAGATAGGGATGGGGGTAACATCTGAAAGGTAGATCAATAAAGTATCCAATAAAAAAACAACCAAAACAAACAAGCGAAAAACAAAAAAATACCTCAAACTAAAAAAAAAAAAAAAAAAAAAAAAAGATTTTATTTTCTACTTTTGCAAAGAATGTGTGGAGAGTTTGATTGGGATTGCACTTGCACTAAATTAGTAAATTCATTTTGGAAGAATATTTATAGAACTAAAACTAGTTATTCTTAAACTATTCCATGAGTGCTTTGAGAAGTATATTGGAAAGGAGTGGACAGGTCTGCTTCAGCCCTGATTTTAATGGAGCTGCCCAAAATTTTCTTCAATTAGAATAATGTTGGTTATGAATTTGTCATATATAACCTTATATGAAAGCACACTCTTGTCAGTTCTTTGTTATCTAGAATTTTTATCAGAAAGTCATTTTAAATTTTACCAAAGTCCCTTACTGTGTAGGCTGAGAAGATCACCTGGTTTTGTCCTTACTTTTACTTATATAATTTATTATATTTATTCATTTGAAAATATTGATTAATGAATTTTTATAATGAAATAAAAACAATATATTAAACCTCTTACATACAATGAAAGTTGTCCTAAGATGAAGTTATGTAAGTCTAATACCTACATTTAAAAACTAAAAATGCATTCAGATAAACATGTTTATCCTCATGTTTTACCTCAAGAGTTTGGAAGAACAAAAATAAAGCAAACTCAAAAGGGTTAACAGTAAACACTAGTCCTAATGAAAAATCAGAAAGAGTAAGTTAAAAAAATATTAGATTCTTTGAAAAGATAACAAGACTGACAACTCATTAGTCAAATTATCTCAGAGAAGGAGAAGTTACAAACTAATACTATTAGAGATAAAGATGGAGGTGTACAATGGTATCAAAAGAAACTCAGAAAATCTAAATGATATACTATAAAAATATTTATACTATGAGTTTGCAAACCCTAAAAAAAATTTATAGCAGTGTTTGTGTTAAAAAATGATTAAAGACTTGTAGATAGATATTGATTAATGAATATTGTTTGGCTGTCTTTTTGAGACATTTATATAACTTAACAATGAAATATATATAAATTGCATGCTTCCTGTTCTTTTGTTAATTGTTTTAGAAACTTGTTTGTACCTTCTGAATGTTATAATTATGATTGATGGCCCACATAAAGTGTTCCTGTATATCTTCTCCTTTAGTTTCTATATTTTATTAAATTGCTTAAAGGCCTTAAAAACACTATTTCATATTGTTTTCTTATATGAGTTTTTTTCCTAATACATTGGTCTCTAGTATTGGTGAAGGCTTTACAGTTCTTACTCTCCTAAAATAGTTTAAACTTTGAAACCATTCTATATAAGTATGATTAAAAAATTTCTTGCTAGTGTCTGTAACCATGTGGTATAGTGAATTAAGAAGTATCCCTTCTTTGAACAAGAATAAAGGTTGTTTTGAGATTAGAAGCTATTCACTCTACTAAACTTAGTGAAAGGTTACAAAGTCCACAGCCAGCCCAGTAAGTAAAAGGGCAAATTTTTCCATAGGTTAAATTCATGTACTGTAGCTGTACCCATTTCATGACTCATTATTTATTTATGTCTTTGTGTCTGCATGTATGTATTGAACATTCTGTATAGATGTCTTTGTCTTAAGTTACCTCCTCAGAAAGCATAGAGCTGATATCACACCTGCTACTTCCATGTTATGATAGTTTGTTTCTCCAATATGCATAAGCATTGAGAACATTTGTTAGTAAGATGTTAGAGTTTTCCATGAATGAAAAACAGCCCTTATAGTACAATATAAAATAGAAGCAAAAAACAAATTCTATATTTGTACTTACAGACATTTCTATCCTAGTTGTTATGAGTTGTATGTTGAAAAACTCCCTAACTCCCTTGACTTTCTGAAGAATGAGAATATCTTTCCTACTTAATTTATCTGTCCCCATTACCTAAATAAATACGCTCAGGAGTTTATTACTCTATGAGACTTTTACCAGTCCAAAAAATATAATCTTTTTGAATTGTTATCAGTTTGATTTAGCTTAAAGATTAGAAAGTAAATTATTTCTTTTCATAAGCTGTAATATGAAAATTCCATTGTATTACAATGCTTGCTACTATCAGAAAAATGCATTTGAAATAAAAAGAAAAATAGCATATAATGTTATATAAATTAGAAAATGCAGATTTAATTGCTCATTTAAATATGTGTAACAGAAGATCAAAACCATGTAAGGATTTATTATTTGGAGAGAGAATTTGTTCCACTCTAGCAGAGAAATTTCTTGTACAGAATCTGATACATAGAAAGAATTATAGCTCACAATCCAAACTCCACATCCACTATAACCCTTTCCACTAAGAACATGAGGTATGTACATGGAAGGTGAGCCTGCAATGTTCTGTACACAGGCCACTGTAGCACTAGTCTTTCACTAAAGAAGGAAATGGGGGGACAGGGGTAATGTTTTTACTTCATGATTTCTGTTCAGTATATATTATTAGAAGATCTAAAAGCATGATGAAATAATTGAAGCTATCAAATAAGAAGTTAGGTATGATAGGAAATACTCACTCTCAGTTCCTGTAGAGGCAGAATCTTAAACACTGAGATAGGTTTGGAATTTTGAAATTTTTTTTCAAGGAAAACTGTTAAATCAGTGGCTATATTATAAGGTGTGTTCCATTGTTTTTATATGATGTTCACCACTGATATAGTTCAAAGTTATGTTATTTGTGGATGCATATATTGATAAGATTCAAGAGAACCCAAGACATAGTTGTATTAAGTACTAAGTGGAATTTGGCATAATATTTATATAATGCACAAATTTTCAATGAACGCATTTTATTCCCAGCAGGCGTTTCAACTATCAATGTGCTACTATATACATATATATAATGTTTAAGTGTGTAGCTCTTCTTGTAGATTCTCAAGACTTGGGTTCCTTGCAACATGTCTGTATTTAAATCATTAATAATAGATGACTCCACTGACAAAGACAACTGGGTCATCTCTAATTCCTCATTTCCTTGTTTTGAATTTTTGATTGTTTCTAATTTTCACCCCTTTTCTTCCCTCTTCTTTGTTTTCTAATTTTTGTTATAATTTCTTACTCTAAACTACCAAGGCATTTCACTTAATACAATATGTTAAATTGTTATGTAGATTTTAAGAAAGCCAAAGGTCACTCTCTACTTCATCCACCACAAGTGCATACATCATCTGCTTTTAACTAATAGGAATAGTATTTAGTTGCACTATTAAGTTGCCAGATTCAATTTTCAGAGGAAAGTGAGGACCTGTTTCCATTTTATTTATTGTGTTACTACCAATAATGCATGTAGCAGTTAAAAGAAGGAGCCTTATTGTAGAAAGCACTTCACCCATTCCTTTGAGTTATCCCAGTGACCCTATGAGAAAGAAGAATAGAGCATTTATAACCTGTATTTAATGAGCAAAGCAGCTGGAATGACACATTCGTATTCTTGGGTGTTTTGCCCTTTGTCAGAAATGTCTCTTTAAGTTTGGAAAGTTCACCATTACTACTCCCCTGAAGGCCAAAAAAGGGAAAGAATCAAGATAGAAAGTAAAGGAGTACTTTAACCATACAGTCAGTCTTGGGGCCTGAGCTCAAACGTTTCATTAAGAGAATTTATTTTCATCTGACAGACTTGATCATACATCTCTATCTGAATCTTTTTCATGTTGATCATAGACTGACTTTCTCTCCATTTATTCTGAGAGATGTTTTTCTGGAGAGCTATGAGGTGGTTTGTTGTTGTTGTTGTTGTTGTTGTTGGGTTTTGAGTGTGTATATGTGTGTGCAGTGGTTTGTGTGCACTTTTAATGGAAACAGAGGCATAGCATTACTCTCTAATATTGAACCTGGCATTGATACTTGGATCAATTTCTCCAGATATTTCACCTTAATGTGATTTCTGTAAGCATTCTGAAAACTTTGTATTATAATCTGTTTTTTTATTGTAGAACATTTAGAATATATTCAAACCCAAATATTCTTAACAGAAAAGAATGGTTTTCATATTAATGCCTTAAGTTTTGTCTTAGCTGAGTACAACAGGAGTAAGTCATCATAACCTATCCAATTTCCAGAAATGCCGTGGATTTAATTTTAGCAGCTTTCATAAGCATTTAAAATTTTAGTAGACTCAGTTTACCATACATGTTTCCTAATGCATCTCTCTATTGAACAACCTTACACTTGATATGTCTTCTTACTTCACAGGGGAAATGCTTAATAATTAAGGGGCTGTAAATCTCTGTACCAACACAGAACACACAAGCAATCCTGTGGTACAGGGAGACCAACAGCTCTGTCTCAGTCAATGCAGGCTTCAGTGATAATCTGAGAGGCTTTAGACCAAACACATCCTCTTTACAGTATTATAAGATAGAAAGTCCTATGTGAGTTGTTAACATGGTTGCATGATAATGAGGAATTTCTTCCTGGATTACAGATTTTAGACTTTCTGTGTCTTCAGCTTTACGGGAGAAAAGAGGTCTCCACCCTCTCTTCTTTGTTTTTATAAAGGCATCATTTTCATCATAGAATCTCCAACTTCATGATCATATTAATGTCTACAAGGCAGTGAATCTTTTTGTTACCTCAACATCCATAAGCTGGAAAAACTGATAGTATTCTGAGGTGATAACCTTAAATAAATTAAAAAAAAATCAGTACATGTAAGTAAAGGCCTCATACATGAAATTTGTGTCCTAATAATGGATGAACTGAAAGCAAGCTATTTCTCTTATGTCTCTTATCTCTCTTATGTACTGGTTGATTTTGTGTGTCAACTTTGTGTGTGTGCTTGTGTGTGTGTGTGTGTGTGTGTGTGTGTGTGTGTGATTCACACTAGAGTCATGAGAGAGGAAGGAGCCTCAGTTGAAGAAATGCTTCCATGACTCCCAGCTGCTAGGCATTTTGTTAATTAGTGGTTAACATTGAAGGGCCCAGACCGTGGTGGCTGGTGCCATCCCTGGTCTTGTGGTCCTAGAACCTCTAAGAAACCAGGCTGAGCTATTCAGTTAGCAGCAAATCCCCAGCCCATGGCCTCTGCATCAGCTCCTACCTCTAGGTTCCAGCCCTGCTTGAGTTCCTGTTCTGACTTCCACCAGTGATGGACTATGATCTGGAAGTGCAAACCAAATAAACCCTTTCCTCCACAACTTATTTTTTTGATAATGATTTTTAGTCAAAGCAATAGAAACACTAACCAAACACTGTGATTTAAAAAAAAATGCGAAATGATATTCGTAGTTTCAGACTGAGAATGAATAAGCAGACCTTTTTGTTATCCTGACCCATGGATTTTCACCTACGGAACATTAAGAAATAAATATCTGCTGTTTCTGAGTCTTTCAGTACTTTGTAACAGCTCAAGCTCATGAGATTCCACCCAAAGGCACTTCTTCAAATATTATACAGTACTATCAAACTCAGGGACAGAGTTTCTATTTATGAACGTTCAGAGTACATTACTCATTTTGTACTAAGACCTAAGAAGTATACCAGACCAAACCACAACTAGGGCTTGAATAAGTGTCCATTGGTAATGTTTATGTAAAGACTTAGATTCCAGAATGGTAGCATTAGCAGATGCTGCTGACATTTAAGAAAAAGATTAGATACAGTAGAAGGCCCTTCGGTCTTTGGAGGAATTCTGCTGAATAGGAGGATTAGTCTCTGGTTCCCTTTTTCTATGTCCTGCCTTGAGATGTGACAGCATGTTCTGGTATATTCTCTAGCCATTTAACCCATGTGGAAGGGGTTTGGAAAACCTGATTGGGGTCAGAGGCAAGAGGAATGAAGAAAGACAGACACATAGACACAAGTAGAGAAAAGTAGGTAACATGTAGGTTTTGAGTCCTCATTTGTTATGTACAACACATAGGGATTAGCGAAGCTCTGTAGAAGGCTTCTGTAGGTGAGTAGTCTCAGGCCATTAGCATTCTGGAAAAGAAGCTACAGTTGAGTTTTTGCACACACTGAACAGTCACTGGTAAATAATTATACTTGAAGCAGAAGAAGGCATTGCCATTCTAAGCCTGAATGGAGAAAAATTGCCATTTTTCCGTTACACCTTGTCCCTTCACTTAGCCATCCCAATGTTAATCACCACTTTATACATACATCCTTGGCTCCCCTGACCATGATATTCATTCCTTACTGTAAACTCAAATAAATAAATCCCCCTCAGTCTTGCATTTTAAGTTCCAGAACCATAAGCCCAAATAAATCTTTCTTTAAATCACATTTAGTCTGTGTCTGGTATTGTGGCAGACACAGAAATGTGAATAGCAAATCATGTTAGTTAGTACTTATTACCTGATTTCCATGTGCTACGCTCCATATCATGGTATCATAGTGCTCTGTAAGTCTGTGTGAACCCAGCCATTCTATGGAATGGGTATTCCTGATTCCTAGAAAGCAAATCCCTACAGGCTTCCCTGTGTGCTTTCTGGCTCAGCAAAGTTAACTTTTAATATTCAACAAATGGTTTTAACATTAAATGGTAGCTTGAAAAACATTTACTCATGCAGAGCAACATTATATATATATATATATATATATATATATATATATATATATATATGCATGTGTGTGTGTTTGTGTGTGTAAATGTATATGTATATATAACCTTGAACTGAAATATAAAGTAGAAAAATATGGTGCCATTTACTATTTTATAGCACTATATTCCAAATCATAGACATTTAGATTTAGGGTTAGGGCATGGTTGACACTGTCTTTAAGTCCTAGTATACTCAAGTTTAAAAAAGATAACTAGTCACTGAATGTTATGTAGAATACACTGGTCTATTGCCTGTATTAGTTTACCAATTATAGAAATATTTAAACGTAATAAGATTAAGATACACTGAGGAAAAGTAGTAAAACCTTAGTGCTGCCAGCCCTCCCCTTTCTGTCTTTGCACATGAGCTAAAACTATGTTTGTCTCTTCACCTTTCTTATCTGTCATCACAATTGCATGTGCACAAAAGCAAACACTGAAATGGACCACAAAGTAGAATGTGCCTTACAAAACTTACAACTTTACAATTGATTCAATTCTTTGGTCCAATGAACTCTAAATCATATCGAAAATTATTGATATTTTATATTTTCTTGATGAAATTAATAGTGTTATTTGTCAACTTTTTGTCAGAAGTAAGCTTGAATTTTTGGACTTTTGGTAACCTGAATGTTTCATTACCTTTAAGAGAAGTGGCTTCTCAAGTAACGCCAATATTTTCACCAAGCAACTTCATAAGGTGTAGTTATAACACTGGCTCCCATTCAGATGGTGACAGGTGGCAGAGAAAGCACACAATGGAATTTCCCATCTGTCTCCTATTTTCTATCCAAAGCTTAAAGGGTAGAGTGTGTTTTGTTCTATGCTCTTTGCTTTCTCCATTTCTATACTATTAAAAAGTATTTTAAATTTCACAGACTAAGAAACCTTGAAGGTCAAAACTATGTGCTTTCTCTTTCCTCCCATTTTAAAGAAAGCATACTGGCTTACTCCTCATGAATAACTTACAGCTGCCTTAGGATGGTATGGAAAATATCTGTCTTCCTAGCATACACACACACACACACACACACACACACGAATCAGGATTCACATATCCTCAAAGAATAATAAATATGAAGGTTCTGTGAATAATCCTTATCCATAAATTCAATAAATGCATTAAAGAAAACTATAGGGCTGAAAGGATACTCAGGTGTCAAAGTGCCTATATTATGCATGCTTGAAGACATGAGTCTTATTCCCTGAAAAGACACTGAGAAAAAGAAAGGAGTGGTGGTATATGCTTTTAATCTAGCTCAGGGATGACAGAGACAGGAATACACCTAGGGCTAACTGAACTCTGTAAGAACTCTGTAAGAAACTGTTTCCAAAAGAAAAAAAGAAAGGAAGGAAGAAAGGAAGGAAGGAAGGAAGGAAGGAAGGAAGGAACATAGGGAGGGAGGAAAGAAGGGAGGGAGGGAGGGGAGGAGGGAGAGAGGATGAAAGGAAGGAAAAAAGAAGGAAAAAAAGAAAGTTACTTGATGGTTCCTGAAGCAAAATAATCCAAATAGACCTCCTGCTTTACATGTTTAAATCCATAAGTCCATCTATGCACACACTCTGAAAGCTCACTTTATTATTAATGCTTTTGTAAGATTTAGTTTATTATCATGTTCATTATTTAAAACGGTGAAAATATGAGTAAGTTGTAACAAAATAATGGCCATTTTAATTTTTACATAAAAGAAACACTACATTTTGAATGGAGTTCATATTTTAATTTATTTTTTAAAGTATTTTATAGTATTTATTTATGTATTTGAGTGTTCTATTTGCATGTATGCCTGCACGACAGAATAGGGCATAATATCTCATAATGGATGGTTGTGAGCCACCATGTAATTGCTGAGAATAGAACACAGGACCTCTGGAAGAGCAGTCAGTGGTCAACTCTCTAGCCCCAATGATAAGATTTTAAATTAAAATTTTACTTTTTCCTAGTAGATTTCTATAATTATATGGCCCAGTTTGCAATACCAAAATGCAGTAAAGTTTACAAATGAAAAACTTTGAAAATGTAGAGCTGTCAACTTATTTCTAGGAAAATTATTATTTTTCTCTTACCACATCTCTAAGGATTCAAAGCATAAAGACAATATTTTTTGATGTATTTAATTTAGTAGCTTGTCTAAATAAGTGAATCAATTCTAATAATTCCATGTATCTTCCATGACTATTAAAACCATGTCATATGCAAGACATTGTGATGTGTACTCTAACGTGTGTACAATTGAGCATCTCTCTGTAAGACTTTCAGAATTATCATATTTCCAGGTTAGAGAACAGTACAAGTAAGGAAAATAATACATGTGCCCATAATATGTCAACACACTTCAGTAATACTTGGTGGATGGATAGAAGGCATTGCTGTAGATAGAAGGTCAATGGTGGTACAAAGGGCTATCGACTTTCCAATATGGGGAAAAACATGGGAGAAGATTTATGTAAAATAAAAGTGAGCTTCTCAGTAAGCAACAGATCACATATTTCTTGAATGATGAATGGGGATGAGAAAGAGGACAAATATGAAAAGAGAAGATGGAGTTGAATGGAGACCAGAGGTGGCCCATATAGGTGCTCTCTAGATTTATCAGAACAACTTTGATACCAATTCTGGGTTGGGCAAGGTTGTTCCTAAGGTGACCCAGATGTTACTTAGTTAACATCTTCATAAGCTTGATGAGAGATCTTGACTCCTAGGGAGAAAGTTATGAGCAATAAAAACCCATTAAATACTTGGATGATGAACAATGTAACAACAGAAAGCTTTTTGAAGATACCTATGTTGAGATTATCTCTTTGTGACCCTGAAAATACAATGTTGTAAAGTCATGTGTGAAATGAATAATGAACAATTGAATGCTTAAAATCTTATGAGGAATTTGATAAGAAGAATCAACAAAATTGACAAAGTTCCTTTGGGAAAAGATGAGGTTTTTTTAGTACTCTATTGAAACATAGCCTATTATAATAATTTGTTATAAATGCAAATGTTTAGTCTGTTGGCCACTTTGGTTGACCTATAATATAAGCTTGGTTTTGAATATTTTGAGTTTATAAAATGCAGTTTATACAGAGATATCTATAGGCATTTATGAACACAATTCTAGAATTTAAAGATGAGGATTTGGATAGTTTACATGAATATTCTCAAGAAATCTTGTATCTCCAGAAGGAATAAATTCAAATTATAAACTTTGACAACATCTCTATTGGGAAAGAAGAAAATACAGTTGCCACAGAAGCAGATATTAAAGTGGTATAAAAAGCAAGGAGATTCATGAAAGAAGTCCATGTGATTTAGGAAACAGTATGATTAGTGCTGTGAATAATATATATTTCAGTTAGAGACAACAAGATTTTAAAAATGAAGCACACCTGATCCAGAGCAATAAGTTAAAATCAGGTTTATGGAGCAGAAAAATTATCTCCTGTAATTATGTTCAGCAAGAAATCTTACCCACCAGTAGTAAATAAAATATTTCTTTGCTTCCATATATATTTTCTTATTTTTATTTTCATAGTAGTATTTAATGATATGCATTAGGTCAAGTTATATTACAATGGAATAATTCATAGTAATTTATTCAAAGTTTTTCTTTTTTTAAAAAAAAAAACATAATTATTTTATTTAATACATCCCAAATATTGCCCCATGTCCTTCACCTCTGAGAGTGTGGTGCCCACTGGCATCTCTCTCTTCTGGGGCATCAAATCTCTACATGATTAGGTGAATGCTCTAGCATTCAGGCCAGACAAGGCAGTCAGTCCTCTGCTATGTATGTGTAAAGGTCCTTGGACCAGCCCTTGTATGCTCCTTGGTTGATGGCTTAGTCTCTGGGAGCTCCCCCGGTCCAAGATAGTTGACACTGTTGGTCTTTCTATGGGATTTCCATCCCCTTCAGCTCCTTCAATCCTCCCTCTAACTCTTTCATAGGGGTCCCTGACCTCATTCCAATGGTTGGCTGTCTTAGCTGCTGATAGAGCCTATCAGAGGGCAGCCATGCTAAGCTCCTGCCTGCAAGCACAACATGGCATCAGTAATAGTATCTGGGTTTGGTGCCTGCCCATGGGGGTAGATCCCAAGTTGGGCAGGTCACTGTTTCTGTATAGAAAATACAGAAACAAAAATGGAGCAGAGAGAAAGCTTTTCATAAATAAAAGAACAATGAAATGAAATAATGAGGGTAGAACTGCGAGGCAAAAGTTAAGAAAGGGAAAAAAATCCCAGGAAGGATTTGGTTAGAGAATCTCAATTCAATAATAGAATTGCGAAGAATATGCTTGGAAAAGCCATGATTATACACTGAAACCCAATGGAATAAGCTATATCAAGTTGAAGCAACTTGAGGAAATTTTATGTCAGTGCTTTGGGATTGTCAATAGTCTTGAAATCATCAAAGATATTAACACCCATGACTTCATAAAAGTTGTTCTGTTCTCTTAAGAAGTAATTGTCTGTGAGCCACTGTTTAAAATCCAGCAATTAAACTCTCAGTGTATATCAATTTGTCCTGACCTACAATTACAAAGATAGGAATCCAAGATTAATAAGGGGGAGGATTCAGCAATTCTAGTTTGATTGGTTTTCTTAACGGAAATAAATAGTATTCAAAAGTAACAGTTAATTCAAAGACAGCGCATAACACAAAAATATGCTGAGATTCATCTGAAAATATAATTTCTCAAAATATTTTTATGTCCTTGGTGAGAGTCAGTATTTTCATTATTTACAATGAAAATAATTTTACCATTTAATTTTTAGAGGTGTGTTTATTTTATTGGTTCTGGAGGTCTTCAGATTAATTTTGTTTGGTTGGTTGTTTGATAAAGCACAACCTAATAATTATTACTTTCTATGTCTTCCAACAAAAGGGTTTTTTTTTTCTTTTGTATGTGTACTAAAAAATAGCTTAGGTCAACCAAAGGATGTTGCGGGCTGTTATCACTGTATTTAGCACTTAAAATTCAACTCTTAGCATATTTCTCAAGAGTAGCTGTGATGTTCATAACATCAGCCACTACTATTACTATCCCCAGATACCATTAATGCCTTAACAATTCACCAGTGTGTCCTCAAAAAACAAAACAGTAAGCAAAGTGATATCAAGAATCCCATCTTTTTGTTTTCTGCCAACTACTTGGAATTTGCATCAGATCTAATTATTAAGGAAATAATTGTGCAACTTTGATGAATAGAGTACAAACAGAAAACTATAATTTTTATTGGTTTCTGAGCTTGTCATGGAAATCAAGTTATTTTCATTATTGAAATAGTCTATCAAATCTTTCAATCTACAACATAACATCTATATATATTCTGTTTGTTGACTTCATTCCAGAGTGTATTTTAATTAAAATTCTGCTTCCTTGCTATGCTATTTAGAGACAGTTAAGCTAGTAAACTTTTAGTATGGGAACATATCTCAAGCTATTTGCTCTTGGTCAATCCTCATGACATTTGCCTGTGAAATTTTTTCTCCTAAGTATGTTCCTCTGAGCCTCAAGTTCAAGACTATTTTGAGAGACATTTAATCCATATAGTTTATTGCTTTAGCTCTTCTACATCACATTTTATTACTTTAGTGTGCTGTAAAAATTCCTTAATTCAAAAGACACTAAGCAGCTTAGTGAGTATTTAAAGAATATTACTGTGGGAGAAATAACATTTGAGAATTTACAGTAATTCTATAATTTTATCATACCATCTTGATTTAGAGTACCATAGGAGTGGTATTTATAAATGTGTTCTGTCTTTAACTTCACATCTTGGTTATTAGCTTCATATTACCAGATACTTTCCTTTTGCTGAGGAAAAATATATTGTGTTGGGGCACACCTTTAATTCTAGCACTCTGGAGGCAGAGGCAGGTGGAAATCTGTGAGTTCAAAACAAGCCTGATCTATAAGCTGAGGTTCAGAATAGCCAGGGCTGCACAAAGAAACCCTGTCTCCAAAACAAAACAAACAACAACAATAACAATAATAGCAACAATAACGACAAGAGACTTAGGCTTACTCATAATTGCCAGATTGAACCAAATACAAAATACTTTTATGACTTCAGTAACTAATATTTCAAAAATCAAAATAACTTCCTTGGAAATTAAAGGTAAAACATTTTTTCAGTAGCTGGAAACATGTACAATAGTTTGATACTTGAAACTTTCACCTCAGTCTTTTCTATACACATAGCATCAAATCTGAAGATATGAATATTAAAAATTCTAATGGGGAAAGCCAGAGTGATAGCTGGAGAGGTAATGTGCTTGCTGTGGGCATAAATTGGATCTAAATTTGGATCTCTAGCATCCACATAAGAATCCAGTTGCATGCCCATACATCATACCAGTACTGGAGAGGAAAAAGACAAGAAGACACGTGAGACTTTCTGAGCAGCCATTATAGCAAATCAGTGAGTGGCAGGATAACTGAAAGACCCACACTCAGAACATAAGAAAGGGAAAGGTCAAAGAACCCATCTCATATTGATCTCTGATTCCCTCAATCATGAGCTGACATGCCAATTCACACACATACATGTCCACACACAAATATTACATGCACAAAATCTACCTATGTTCTGAATGTCTTGTGTAATAGGTGTTAGTAATATGAATTAATTGTTTCTAAAGAACATGATATGTAATGAATGTTAACCACAGATGAAATATGCATACACTGCTTATAGGAGTACCTAGGAAGTGCTCACAGAGAGCAGGTAAAAGTTTATAATTGTGAAATGTCATCTCTCCTGAAACCTACATTCAACACACTTCTCCAATGTTTTTCTTTCCTTCTTCTCTTACTCCTTCTTTACTTGCTTGGTTTCTTCCATCAAGATAGCAAACTTTCCCTTCATTTTAGCCAATGTTTTAGTTCCTTGAACTCAGCAAACCTGATGGAATACAGTGGCATTAGTGTCTTAGTCTGTCGGTACTGCCATTCTCTCTATATGGTGCACCTAGACTGTCCATTTTACTACATATATTTGAGAAGGCAGATTCTTGTTAAAAGGGTTGTTCTTTGTTTACTGAAGAAATCTTACTCTAATTCTCATAGCTCAATTATTTACACAACTTTGTTTTGTAGACTTCCTATCTTAATAGCAATATGTTCTGAGAGTTTGGAAACAACATAAATGTGTCCACACTGGGAGCCCAGACCAGTGGTGGGTCCATTGAATGCCTATCCATTTCATTCTCACACCCTTCGTCTATTAAAAAGTGAAACTGTGCATAATAATATCAATGATTTGGTCCATAATTCACTTGTTTCACACTGTCAATAGTTTGCTGTAAGGACTAGTCACTTCAATATTTTCTATGTCTACTATAAAAAATTAAACACAAATATAATGTATAAATTAAAAGAAAAAGAATAGTACAGCTCCTGGGGTCAAGTGACCTCATGAGTCTCAAGGTTAGAAGCTGGTAAGGCTATATTATTTTGCAAGGCTTATGGAATAAAGTTCTTTAACTCTTTCATCTCCAGAGGCCTTTAGGGAATTTCTGAAGCAGCCTCTACATTTCAGAGCCTGGAAATGAGGGCTTGTATTTGTCTCCTGTTTCTATCTCTACCTGACACTGCTGTACAAGGTTCTTCCTTTTTAAGAAACCAGGTGATTAGATTGGGTCCTATCAAAATTTGAAATAACCTCTTCTTCTTTGGCTCCTTGGTATTAACTGTTTTTGCTAATTGCTTTTATGATGCAACATAACCTCTTAGGATGTTGCAGGAATTGGATTGGGGATATCCTTGAGACACAAGCTGTAAAAAATATGTACCCATCCCCCTAATGTTGGCTGTTTCTCACCATTCCTCTGAGTATTTATTTCTTTGGATACCAATGGAGGTTCAGATTTTTGTGTATGCCTGTGTCTGCACAGACATTGTATAAAAGAGCCTTTGGTATGAAAGCAACCCAAAATATAAGACTATGGCATGCTACTGAAGTAAAACTGGAATATTGTGATTTTTAATTTTATTTCCTTTGAACCTCTTTTACTTGACCATTGCACTTAGTTCCATTAAAAGAGAACAGTGTGAAGGAGCATGTTCCAAACCTCTGTGATGTACACTTGAGGATACACTCTTGTCAAGAAGAATCTCTTGGAAGATGTGGAGCAAGAGCTAAAGTTGATTCTCCAACGTTAAGGTGTCAATGGCAGCTCAGTACATAAGCATTCTTAAAGGCTTTCCTTTGCTCCTGGATTCAACAATGTGACTAACTGGTATTGTGCAAAGTTTACATTTGGGTGTTGCTCATGTTTATTCCCTTTTCCTTTGTGGATTAAATCACTTGTAAATAGAAAACTTGTGTAAACACACTTCACATGAATTTAGCCATTCGAATGCTATCATATCACATCAGCTCACAATTGTTATAATCAGACAGACTTAAAGACTTGCTATACTAGTAGTTTTGCTAAATTAATTAATAATACTTTCAGATGGATTAAAGAATTATTTTTTCTTAATTTTTTTATTGAATATTCTATTTACGTTTCAGATGTTATCCCCTTACCCTATTCCTGCCCCCTTCCCCTGCCCAGGAACCCTTTATCCCATCCTCCCTCCTCCTGCTTCTATGAGGATGTGCCCCCACCCACCCACCCACTCCCACCTCCCCACCCTCCAGCTCCACCCCACTGGGTGTCCAGCCTTCATGGGACCAAGTATCTCCTTTCCCACCTATGACTACAAGGCCATCCTCCCCTACATGTACTGGTGAAGCCATGGGTCCCTCCCTATGTGCTCCCAGGCTGGTGGTTTAGACCCTGGGATCTCTGGTTTGTTGGTAATGTTGCTGTCCTCATGGGGTCACAAACCCTTTCAGCTCCTTCAGTCTTCTCTCTAACTCCTCCATTGGAAACTCCTTGATCAGTTCAATGTTTAGCTGTGAACATCTGCTTCTGAGCATGTCAGGCTCTGGCAGATCTCTAAGGAGACAGCTGTATCAGGCTCCTGTGGAGCAGTCTTCAGATGGCCCCTGAAGGAGGGATTAAAGAATTTTAATGCATTGAAATAATGTAAAGAGCAATGCTGAAGATTATTCTTTCATTATATACATTTTCTGAAATTATAGTCTCCTATTGATGAATTTCTCATGAAGAATGAAGAGAAAACATGAGGGAAGTTGGGTTCAAAGTACAGTTAGATAGTTGAACACTGAATAGTTGAACATTTAATGATTGAAATAAGATATTTTCACATATTTTGTTGCATATATATATTAATTTTCATATTATTTGTTGCTTTATCTTCAAAATGGAGATATCAAGAAGGCTAAACATGTAATAGAGTGCTTGCCAAGCCTACGAAAGGCCATAAAAAAAAAACTAGCCCCATTAGAGAGATGGGAGGGAGAGGAGGAGGAACAGGAGAAGAAAGGAAGGAGGAAACATAAGAAAGAAAAGATGGGAAAAGGAAAAAATGAAAGAAGCAGAAGTGATCAGAGAAGTGTTAAATGTTTTTCAAATTGTCCTTACATTTAACTGTGCTATTTGGTACTTGAGCAAAGGTGACGTAAAGGGACTGCTGTACACGAATCATGTTAGCAGTAGTTAATCTGTCTGTACTTATTGTATGATTTCCTTTCCTCCATCTGTTCTACCAAGTAGAAGACTGACATAGTTATAGTTAAAATATAAGTTGGCTACTCACACAATAGTCCTCAAGCATTTATTTGTAAGACTCCCCTCTAAAGCTTGTCTTTATGCTCCAAATAATCATCTCTAATCCCTTAACTAAGGCACACGTTTATGACTTAAAACATAAAGTACCTTAAACAGTTGACTACATTATATTTGTAAATATAGCCCCTCCCCCACCCCAGAAGATTGATATGTCTTTTACATATGCTAATGTAATGTCACTGTGAATCTAAGAAACACATTGAAATCATGATTTGTAATGGATTTGGTGGCTTGCTAGGATGTTCAATACAATTTTCTTGTCCAGAGCGTTCATAATGAACACATAGCGATAGATTAGTGGACTGAGTGTATTTATTGGTGTCTGCATGTTAACATAGCACAGAGAAAGAGCAGAATCCTAGACTTTGGCCTATGCTAGGCATCATATAACCTCTGAACATCACAATCCCTCCTGAGCATTGTATTTGATATGAAAAGCTTAAAATTAAAGTAAGTCCAACAGGCAGGGAGCTAAAATTCACTAAGATAAAATTAAATATAAACTCGGATATTCAATTCTTGAAAATAGTTGAAGATGTTTAAGTAATTTTTATGTTTTGAAACTCTCACTAATTATCTACAACTCTTGAATACCCATGCGGCTACTAAGTTTCTATAAACACACCAGGTTAACCTGAGAAGAATGTTCAGACACTGAATGGCAGTACCAGTGGATAAGGTTTTCTGACATCAAAGATCATTTTCTTCTTTCAGAGTAAATGGATTCAGAGAAACCATGGTCATTACAAAGAATAAAAGGATACTCTTCATGATCAGATGGGGCACAACTGGAAGGGGCGCTTGCTCTTTTGAGGGTTTTAGGAATTTAACCATATGAATATCATTGTATTGATCATTGAACTTTTAATGCCCATTTGCTTATGTTCTACATTCTCTCAGTAAGAAGATTAAATAAGCCTCCTGTTTTCAATACTATAATGAATTAGCTATCAAAAATACTCTAGTGTTTTTTAAAAAATATTTCTTTAAAAATCTATTTAAATGCACTGCTGAGTAAATGTGCATGTAACAGCTACTCCGTCACACTGCTATGAAATTCAAAGAATATCAAAATCAAATGAAAAATAGAAGTGATAATATAGGAATTGAGTGAGTATACAGGCTGGCTTTCATCTTGGTGTATGTACTGAGCTCTCAAGACCCAGAATTTCTTCCTGAAAGGATGCTTAAGGCACAGAGAACAGAAGTTAAAACCCAAACCTGGACAAATGCAGGGCATCTAGTGTGAGACATCAGTAAAAATACTGTGGGGAAAAATTGTATTGGCCACAGTTGTGGAGTCCCTGTGGGTTTTGACACTGCAGTGGGTCCCACATGCAGGAGAAACCTCTATGGTTCCAGTGGCCTGAAGGCTTTGGCGAGACAGGCCCCAATAACATGAGGAAGTCCTTGGTTCCAAAAGGGTTTATTGTCATGGTGGATGGTGGGTGAATCTGGAAGTACCCCTGTAAAACTCAGGCCAGTCCCAAGTTAAATAGGGAGGGAGAAAGGGGGAGGATCTGGGGAGGCATCCTTAATTTGCTCTGCCCTTTGGCCTTCCTTATTATGTAAATCTCTCTAGGACCTGAGGCCTCTAGTCATGCCCTCTACCTGTGCACTTTGGGGTGGGGGGCTGTAATGGCCTACCTGACTGAACAATGTAATTCTATGGAGACTAGACTGCTTTTCAGGACCCTGGGTTCTGGGGGCATGCTGAACTTCTGCCGGTTCTCACGCAGACTCTCGGGGTTGTAGGCAACTGTCCAACCATGACCCAGAATACCCTTATGCAGTCCCACAAAATACTGGCCAAAAAGGCATCTTCCCCATATAAAAGTGAGTTAAAAAAAATAGTCACACAGAGGAAGGTGGGAAGGAAACATGGGTCAGTTCACTCTGGTGCTGAGAAAACATAGACATGTACTTTGGGAACTTCAAGCAATAAACTTTGTGCTGGGAATTCATAAACATGTAAACTTTTATATCTATTTGTAATTAACAGACAATGAGTGACATCAGGGGTCAATGGTGTAAACTGAGGTAAGAATTGAAGTTGATTCTGAGCTTATCATTCTCCTAAACAACAAGCTAGAGAAAAACACACAAACCCCTTTACAGAGATTCAATTTCACCATAATATCAGTGACTTTCCATTTATGCAGTCTAAAGTAATATAACAGCTTATAGAAAACACCTAGAAAAGGAGGCCAGATAACTGAGAGAAATGAAACTTAGAACTTAAAAGCAAATAAATATAAAGTATCAGTATTTACCTTAACAGGGGATGACATATCATAAAGATAGCCATGCAGACCAAAAAATAATTTAATAAGAAAAAAAGAGAGATGTAATGACCAAGGTTAAAAATGTAATCATGGGCTGAAGATATAATTCGACAGTTGAGAGCAGGTTCTGCTCATGGAGATGACCTAAATTTGATATTTGATTCCTAGTACTCATGTTGTTTAGCTAAAACAACCTATAACTCCTGCTCCATGTGTAGCCAATACCTCTCATACTGACATACACATACACACACACACACACACACACACACACACACACTGTAAAAGTAAAAATACATCTTAAAATAGTGAAGCAGATTGAATTAACATACAAATCATAAAGTATGTTAGCAAATTGGATTCAGAGTTATAAAATAGAATGAATTAAAAAATTTTAAAACACTACAAAATTATGTAAACATAAAAAGGTTAAAAAAGCATAAAAAGGATTGGATTAAATAAAATGTTACATCTTAGTTCATTTTGTGTTGATATAACATGGATACCAGAGACTCAATAATTAATGATGAACTCATTTATTTATTTGGCTTATACACCTAGACATGAAGACATAGCTGGGCAGTGGTGGCACACGCCTTTAATCCCAGAACTTGGGAGGCAGAGGCAGGCGGATTTCTGAGTTCAAGGGCAGCCTGGTATACAGAGTGATTCCAGGACAGCCAGGGCTACACAGAGAAACCCTATCTCGAAAAACAAAAACAAAAAACAAGTACAACAAAAAAGAAGTGAGGACATTCAGGATTAAGGATTTACATCTGCTAAGATTCGTCTTACTGTTGATTTCATGACAGAAATATGGAAGGGTAGGAGTACATGGGAAAGATAGTATGAGAGATAACTTTCACTGTCAACTTGAAAAAATGTAGAATTGTCATGGAAACCTGCCTGGGGGTTGTCCCCAGAGGGAGCTTCAGAAAGGTTTAATGGAGGAAGAAAAGCTTGTTCTGAATGAGGGCAGAACCACTGACCTGATAAGACCTGGCCCTGAATAAACACGAGAATAGTAGCTTAGCAACTGCATTTGTCTTTCTCTGCTAACTGACTGTTAGGGTTACATAACCTGCTGCTATACAACTGTGCTGACAGGAATTCCTTGGTGTATCCTCAACCTCTAAGCCAAATTAATATTTTTCTCCCTTAAGCTGTTTTTTTTCCAAGTGCTTTATCACAGTAATGAGAAAAGTTGCCAATTCGGATGACTGTTTCGAAAGTGGGATCCCTGCATGATAAGCCCAACAGAGTTCACAGCTACTTGGGAAAGGTTTACTGTAGAATGCGTAAATGTTTGGAATAGAAAAGCTTTAGCATGATTACAAGCAAAATTTAAGACGTCATCTGGTAGAGAATTTGAAAGACAAGAATACCACAAGAAATGAGGACAAGAAAGATTGGCTTACCAGGTCGAAAAGGAAAACCAGGAATCAGTTAGGAGCTGAACTACAGGCCCCTCATACTTTACATAGGCAACGAACATGGCTCTATTTGTTCTGTGTGCCGAGCATTTGAGTGGAGCTGAGTTGCAAACTAAAGGACTAATTTGTTTGACTGAAGGAGTTTCATTGTAGCATATCATTCAGGCTGTGGCATGGTATTACTCATCTTTCCTATTCAGATCTATGCGACAGAGAACAGAAAGAAGAAAAATGTAAAATCTGGTGAGGAAACAAATATGAGGAAGTTTAAAGTTGCAAAGTACAGAGAAGAAATCTACCTTGTCCCCATAACCATTTATTTAAAAAAATAGATTAGATCCATCAAATCAAAATTTCTGTTTTGTAGTATTATAATAGAAAATGTTCACTGAAAGAAAATACACTTGCATCAGAGGATACAACTTATTTTTAAAAATGCAATTATGTTTGAAAAAAGAGGCTCTAAATTGAAAATGACAGCACAGGTTTTACTGTTTGAAACAATTACTCAGTGAAATATTATGCTAGGGTCGTCTTAAGAGGAACACAGGAGTTTCTGTAGTTATGGGTCAAGGCGTCCAATTTACATCTTGAGTTTACATCGTAGCATGAATGGTATAAGAGTACGGTTCCCATCTAGGTTCCAGAACACTACCAAGGGCAGTCAGTGTGTACCCAGATCAGGATAGAACTATTATTTAATCAGGCTCAGAGTTAAGAGTTTTCCTTTTTTTTTTTTATCAAAGGAAATCTTGGAATTCTGAACAGTGTTGAGACAATGTAGACTTTTAGATATTGTCTAAATGCATCTTTCATGATGAAGCATGCATTCAGTGGGAAGGGGCAGAACGTGATGACTTAAAGTGGTGTGTTTAGAAATGAGGTTGACATGGAGTAGAGTTGTGGTAACCAGCCTTTGTTGTCAATTAGTGATTTCTTTATAATTTGCTTTGGTCAAGGTGTCTCTTCACAACAATAGAACTATGACTAAAACAGTCATACTATTTGTAACAGCATGTGTTCACATGTACAATTCACAGCCATACAATTGTACAACCTAAGCTGAAAGCATCCCAGAAATTCATTAACAACAATTATAACAGGTAATGAGTGCCATATTTGTCAGGAAAAATGATAACATTTAAACACATCATATGAAACACACCAAAAGTACATTTGGAGCAACTAGTATATCACTGACTTTTCAACCTTTCTATGGCAATGACAGCTTAGTAAAATATGACAATGGATGCAGAGATGGGTGCTAAAACTAGAAAGATAGGAAATGAAATAACAACAACAACAAAAAGAATTCAGATTCAATCTTCCTAAAGATGAAAGATGAAGCAATTGAATTAAAATATGTATTAGGTATAAGAAAACTTGTGATCCATTGGCTACATTCTCTTTCATTTTTATTTATTTTCATTTTATTGGAAATTTTATGTATTTACACTTCAAATGTTAATCTGGTTTCCTCTCTACAAAGGCACTATCCTATCCAGCCTTCCCCTGCCTCTATGAGGGTGCAACCCCGCCTGTCCACCCACTCCAAGCTCCCCACCCTGGCATTCCCCTATACTGGGGAATCGAGCCTTCACAGGACCAAGGGCCTCTCCTCCAAGTGATTCCAGATAAGGCAATTTTCTTGTAGCTGGAGCCATGGACTCATCCATGTATACTCTTTGGTTACTGGTTTAGCCCCTTGGAGCTCTTGATGGTCCAGTTAGTTGATATTGTTCTTCCTATGGGGTTGCAATCCCCTTCGGCTCCTTCAGTCGTTCCCCTAACTCTTGCATTTGGGTCCCAGGGTCCAATGGTTGGCTGTGAGCATCTGCCTCTGTATTTGTTAGGCTCTGGCAGAACCTCTCAGGAGACAGCTATAACAGGCTCCTGTCTGCAAATACTTCTTGGCACCCAACCACATTAGTGTCTGGGTTTGGTGTCTGCATATGGTATAGATCCCCAGGTGGGGCAGTCTCTGTAGAGAGGAGTCATTCTGGGTTAATTTTCTTAACACACACACACACACACACACACGGAGAGAGAGAGAGAGAGAGAGAGAGAGAGAGAGAGAGAGAGAGAGAGAGAGAGAGAGAGAGAGAGAGAGAGAAACACACATGCATACACACACACTCACACACACTGCCTTTATGCACATATGGGATGTAAGGTTTTGTATATATTTCATAATTCTATACTAGTGGAAGTAGGAAGTATATAATATTCCAAATTTGTGATATGTAAGATTAAAGACGGCCTTTATGCACATATGGGATGCAAGGTTTTGTATATATTTCATAATTCTATACTAGAGGAAGTAGGAAGTATACAATATTCCAAATTTGTGATATGTAAGATTAAAGACTGCTCCCTGGCTTCTCCTCATTGCAGTGTAATAGTTTGAAGCCTTCTCCGAGTTCAGCCTACTCCCATTTGTGAATTTAAGCAAACTACATAGCTTCTTTGTTTTATAATGTCTTTATCTCTACATCAACACTAATAATGTACTAGTTCTAATTCCCCATTATGAGTACTGAATAGGTTCATATTTGTATAGAAATTAGAATGCCAATAAGTTAAATACATTTATGAAAGCAAATACATTTGCCTTCTTTCCCAGAGTTAAATAGTTACTTCTGAGGTTGTATAGACCAACAAAAATAAGGAAATGCCATCAGACATTTTGATTAGTTTTACATTGAATTCAAATTTAATTTGGGACCAGTTCATATTTCCTTTATAATTTATTTATTTTGTATTTCATGAATCTGACCTAGTATCTACAATAATTTAGATTATCCATTACTCTCTATCAGATTCATGTTTTTCAAGATGAAAGTCCTGCATATATTTTCTTGAATTTGTTGCAAGCTGAATGATAAATTCAGTATTTTGAAAAAAATGTGTGATTATTAATGTGGTACTTTTTCCAAGCTTGTGGCTGATATTTATGAATAATATTTACTTTTGTATCTGAAAGTATGCTAACACCACTTTTTAATCATAATACTATAAAGTATTTCTTACATTTTGCATGAGATTTTCAATCTTGCTGTACATATTTTTAAAAATAAGATGAACATGAGCTTATGTGCTTACAAAGTTAGGGCTTCAATGCCAGACATTCCGGGTCATGTGTTTATCTGGAGTCTTCTTAACTCATCTCTAATCCAACATTAGTCTAGTTCTTGTGATAAGTTTCTATGCAGGATCTGTCTGTATGTCTGTGTGTCCAAGTCATTCCTATTAATTACCTTTCAGATCAAAACAGTATTTCCCTAACTGTATACATAGCTACTACAAAATTTCCAGAGTGAACTATGGATGGTATTTGAAAGAATATAGTGTAACTGTTTTTCTCCTGACATGTGTAGATAACTCATAGAATGCCTCAGAAATGATCATTTTTTCTCAAATAATTTCCCCAACAGTACTTGTGAGTTGTGTGCGACAGTTACTTTATTAAGTGTTCTACTTTCAATTGAAGTAATTTTTCCAATCTTGCAAACTCTCACAGTTGTTGTGTTATATATAGCTGATGTTTGAGGGCATTGCTAGGAGACAAACATCTGCCAAATATTGTGCTTTGTTTTCTAAGAAGATAGCTTTTAGGAAATGGTGAATTACTTTACTCTTATTTTGGAGGACTAGACAACATGGCAGTGCTGCAGATATTGATTTGTATCTCTTCCATTTCTCCCCTGTTAGAGCTTATTTCATGTTACATTTTAAAAGCAAAACTAATGAGAATTTTTTTAAAAGTTGACAGGATGTGACAAAGCCAGCACTGTGTAGCCCGACTCAATAATTGTGAGTAGGAAAAAGAACTGCACGAAGGACTTAAAATCTTGTTATATTACTTTATCTTTAAAAAGATACTAAAATGTGACGGCAATTTCGTTTAAGTGCTACTTCACCATCCTTAACCTTAAATACTGAAGCAGTTAGAAATCTAATATTGAAATACTAGAAACATTAAAAATAGATAGCAAGATACTTTAATGGCCACAACACAATGAAGGAGCATTACACAACAACAGTCTAACCTAACATATGCCTCATCTCCTCATGAGCAGCTAATTGTCATACTAATGCAGTCACCTCTATTTATAGTCAGCTTTATATGTGCTTAATAGGATTTCTTCCTAAGTCCCCTGGCTGTGCCTTAGTCCTCACACTGAATGGAATTCTCCTAAAATCAAGGCCAGGTGATGAATGAGGCCCATTGGCTCTGATCATGAAGTACTAGAGCCTGGTTGTGTAAACAGCTATTCCTGTTCAACTGCATTAGTCTGTTTCCCTCTAGGGTGATAATTGCTCAGAGCTCATTGAGGTTCATTTCTTTATAATGCCCATAACAGTGCTTTTTCAAGGGAAGGAATTGAATATTTTAGTGCTGTGATAAAATGCAAGAAGGCATGCTGCTGTAATGCAGTTGGCCTCATCTGGGCACAGTATGAGCATTTATATTTATGACAGCCATTTCGTACTTTGTATGTTTGGGAAATGGTGAACTCTTTATGTGTTCATATACAAGACTTTGTGAAACTTCCGAACACTGCTAAGAATAGCGTACTTATCTGATTTGGATTTCTAAAAGCACTTCACTTAGCGTGTGTCTGTATGTGTGTGTGCTTCTTTGTGTATTTGTGCCTTTGTGCCTTTGTGCCTCTGTGTGTGTGTGTGTGTGTGTGTGTGTGTGTGTGTGTGTGCAAACATGCATTGTCATATTAAGAGAGGCCAGAGAACAACTCTCAGGAATAGGTTAACTACTGTCACCTTGAAAGATCTGAGGTTAAACTCAGGTCATCAAGACAGCAGCCAAGTGTCTCTGCCTACTCAAACGTCTCACTGCCCTTGCCTTTCTGAGGTCAAACATGAAGTTGAATGGTGTCTGTCTAGAAACTAGAAGCCAAGGGGCTGACTACATTTTCACTCTACAGAGATAATGTGTGTCATTTGGGGGGTGCTGTTTTGAAAAAGACCCAGCTACTGGGTCACCATATGCACATTTCTCATACAGACAATTCTGTATTTTCACAAACCCATTCATAGGCTTCAGAATGACGATTTGCACTCCATTTCTTTAATATGAATAAAATACAAGAAAGGGTGCTCCGTTGTGGATACTGAATGAGAAGAAGCCTATCACCACCCTTCAGCAGAGTGTTCAGAGTTCTTTTGTTGCCCATTGATACATAAACAAACCATATGAATCTATTTATTTGCTCACACAATGGTTGAAACTTTCATCATAGGCACAGCATAGGATGAATGTATCAAAACCACATTCTTCCATGTTTTATTTAGAAATACCACAGTCTCTGTTCTGTTTCTAATTTATCCAGCTGTTATATACTTTTGAGCTTTTTTGTTATATACTTTTGTTATATACTTTTCTGGGCTAGGCTGCTGTTCTTCCAAATCTATATAATCTAAAAAACCAGCAAACTTCATCTTATTTGGATACCTCTTTCCATTGAACTAATGGATATGGAATATAAAGGCAATTTTATATATTTAATTAAGTCACCCTCTAACAAAGAATATTACCCCTTGGAGTGTTGACAAGAATTCTGTTTTCAGCAAAGTCAGTGGGTTAAAAGGAAACTGTTTAACCCTTGAGCTCAGAGATAATTTGGACAAAATTCTGTGAGGGTATAGAAATGTTGGCACTGGAAAAGTCTAATAGGTCAGCACACAGGGGTAGAGATCACAAATTCTTCTTAGGAAAAGTACACTGGTTTCTGATGAAGGGTGATTGTTAGCTCACCTATTGCCATGGAAAACAAGATAGCTTTATGGATCCTAATGGTTATCTATAAGTCACACCTTACTGAAATTTGCATCACATCCTGATTGATTTTTAAATGGAACCAATGACCATTGCCATCCAGTGATCATGGGCAAGTAACACAGTGAGTAGCTTCATACTGACAGCCATTAATGCTTTTATCTAATAATGAAGCATTAGCAGAAAAAAGAATATCTGAAAGAAAACTAAAAATATTCAATTGTCAGTGTAAAAGGGCCATGTCCAATATGCATTTTCTTTAACATTTTAATTTCAAAATTCTTAGTTTAAAATATCTGTTTTAAATTTCTGATTTTAGAGAATATATAAAAGAAAAATGCCTTTACATTTTTTTTATCTGAGCTACTTAATATTCATCATATTTGGAAAGGAACCAGGGAAGAAGATATGTACATTCTTCACACATCGAAAGCAATTGCATCAAGTTTATGTGTGGACATACCAACAGGATTGGTCTATTCTTCATGTTAGGACCTTCTTTATGTTTTTTCCCTGGGATAAACCATATGTTAATTAGCTTAGTTTTCTCAGTAAGTTTTAAGATTGGAGACAAAGTATAAGCAACCTGCATATTCCTTGAGAAGTGGAAATAAGTAAAATCTTGCTCTTTCCATGTTCAATACTTGGTCTTAAAATGTGTCATCTAGTGACTTTTCATCCAGAGGAACAGTATGTACAATGCCTGTCTTAGGGTTTTATTACTGTAAAGAGATGCCATTATCAAGGTCACTCTTATAAGTCCAAGTAGATCAAAGACCTTAATGTAAAATCAGATAACACTAAATCTGATAAAAGAGAATGTAGGGAATAACCTTGAACCTATTGGCATAGGAGACAACTTCCTGAATAAAAATTCTAAGTAACTAAGATCAACAATTAATAAATGTGACCTCATGAAACTGAAAAGCTTCTGTAAGGCAAGGGATTCCATCAATAGGACAAAACGATAGCCAAAGAATGGAAAAAGATCTTCACCAACTCTGCATCCAACAGAGGGATGATATCCAAAATGTATAAAGAAGTCATAAAATACAACACATCAACAAACAAAATAACCCAATTAAAATGGGGTATAGTTCTACACAAAGAATTCCTGACAGAGGAATCTCCAATAGCTGGGAAATACTTAAAGAAATATTCAACATCTTTATTCATCATGGAAATGAAAATCAAAATGACTCTGAGATTTAATCTTATACCTATCAGAATGGCTAAGATCAAGAACTCAAAGGACAGCTCATACTGGCAAGGATGTTCAGCAAGGGGAACACTCCTCTGTTGCCAGTGGGAGTGCAAACTTGTACGACTTTGGAAATCAGTTTGGTGGTTTCTCAAAAAATCGGGAATAGTTCTACCTTAAGACCTAGCTACAGCACTCATAGGCATATACCCAAAAGATGTTCCAGTATGTACAAGGACACTTGCTCAACTATCTTCATCACAATTTTATTCCTAATAGCCTGAAACTGGAAGCAACCTAGATGTCCCTCAATGGATAAAGAAAATTTAGTATAATATTATTCAACTATTAAAAGTAAGGATATCATGAAATTTGCAGGCAAATGGGTGGAACTAGAAAAGATCATCCTGAATGAGATAACTAGAACCTAGAAAGACATATATACTGTATACTCACTTATAAGTCAATATTAGCCACAAAGTACAGGTGAATCATGTGACAATCCACAGACTCAGAGAAGCTAAGTAACAAGGAGGGCCAAAGGGATGATACTTACATTTCACTCAGAAGTGGAAATAAAATATACATTGGGGCAGATGGAGGGAGGGTACAGGAGAGTTCAAGTCTGAGGAGGACAGAGTGAGAAAGAACTGGGAAAGAGACCTAGAATCAGGGTGGGGGGACATCTCTAGGATGAACTAGAAATTTTGAACAATGGAAAAGCAGAGGAATCTGTGAGGGTCAACCTACCTAAGATTACTAGACATAGGGGATATGGAACCTGAAATACCCATATCCTGTAACCACTTCATGCTTTAACATTTGCTCTAGAAATCAAATCTTCAATTGCTTACAGTACCTATGGGTTCAAGAATGAAAATCATCCCTCAGTTCAACCAGAATGAACTTCTTCATCCAGTTTTCTCCAGACTCTTTAATTTGGAGTATATCATTTAATTAAAATGGAGTCTTGTTAAGTACAAAATTAGTCATTAGTGATGTCAAATAATTATTTTACCAGAACCATTTGGAAGCCCATTTGGTACACACCAGGGTATGAAATTTGCATAAAATCTATCCTTATTTTCATAACGAGAGAAGTTCAAATTAGAGATAGATTTTTTACCTTGCTTTCAAAGTATTCATTATATGACAGTATATTCTCAAACAGTAGATACACAAAAATTTAATTCTTGAAATGATTATGGCATAAGTGCTATTGCAGTATTCTTTGTATGATGAAAAACCTGAAGTGTAAACAGAAGAATTAGACTAGCTGGAATCACATAGTTCCTGAGCAGTGAAACTGGGGCTGGGATCCAGGCAGCAGTACCTGGAGTCTGCCCTCTCAGAACTTTGTGTATTACACATTTGATGCATTAATTCTTTATCATGCCACAGGTAGAATGAAATACATGATTTCAACTTAAATCACAAAAAGGAAGGAGTTTTGCTTTTGGTGCAAGCTATGGTTGATGTTACAATAATTCAACTAAAGTAAGGATTTTACAAAAGGCTATATTTCTCTCTGATTTAGCACAAAGCATGCAAAACAATTACTTGAAACTGTAGCATCAAATAGTGTAAAATTGGTGAGACTGCAGGCCTCATGATTCTAAGATGAAGAACATCCTTTTGCAACTAGTCAGACCTTTTGGCTAGCTATCTAACCTAAATTTCTCTACTGTAAAATGGGGGAATGAGAGGATTGCTTCATACAGGAAATTAAATAGTGTACGTGCAGTAAAATGAATCTCAGGTAGATGAGTAATACATTTCTCACTTTATACAAAACAACTTCATTTCTTTCTTTAGAGTTCATTCTTTCAGGCTGTTGCAGATTCAACCTTAGTCATTTGGGGAATAATACCCTCTCTGTTGTCTGGTCAAAGACTCAATAATTCATGTCATCCCAAACCATTTAAACAGCAATGGATATTTCTCTAATACTATTTATCATTAGGTCAGTGAATTACTAATACTTCATAGTCTTTCTTTTCTTAGTTGGTCTATATAAGTGTGTGTGTGTGTGTGTGTGTGTGTGTGTGTGTGTGTGTGTGCTTTCTAAAGGAGGGATGTACTGTCTCTATCCTATCCTATCCTGTTAGTACTAAGTTCACAAGCATGTGCTACCAAGGCAAGTCAAGAACTTGACCACCAAAGCCACTTTCCCAGGCCCAGTAGATGCTTTGAAAATCTTCTATGAAGTGATTTGTAAACAAAGAACAAATCTCAGCCTCCTATATAGGTCACAGATGGGACATGCTACTTCATGTCCCCACTATAGAGAGGTGGTTGTCAGTTGTTATTAGTCATTAAGACATATGTTCATGTAGTGAAATCCTTAGAGACTGAATTTAGAAAAGTTCACACATATTTTCACACCCTGGTGCATAGACCGTAATGTGATTTTAATGACTCAGAAGCTTTGCTTAGTCATTGTGTCTCCTGGTCTTTATTTTCACTGTAAATGACAAAGTGTGAGGAATTTTCTTATGAATCCAGTATATATAGCTGTGTCTCTCATCTTGGAGCTCTCTTGTCCTAGATGATGATTCTTCCAGGGTTTGTTGTTGGTGGCCTCCAAAGCTTTGGGTGCATGTTTGTGACAGTGGACCCTGGTCCTCATGGATCTCTTTCTTATAAAGACTTAACCATTAGTCATCAAATTATAAAATTTTCACTAACTCCATGTCTATTTCCTCCCTCCTCCCTTTCATCCTCTTCTTTGAGAGAAAGAATGACATATCAGATACCTCAGAAGGGTAAAAAGGTCTTGAAAGAGGAAAATATTAGATTGAAAATAACATTAAGTACATATCTCAAAATAGAATACCATCTATTACCTATCAACGAATTTCCTGGATATATCAGTATCTAGCAATTGATCACTATGGTGACTGCCCTTCTTGCTGCCATTGCTGTTGATAATGTATAAAGATCATGAAATAAAATAGGAGTGCCACATTCCAGGACACAGAAGGAAGACCTATCTCATGAAAATTTTGCCTAAGACAGGAGACATCTTCCTATGTTTCTGCAGGGTCCTGACATCTAGAGGACTGCTGCCCTGTAGGGTGCTAGCTATCAAAGCCCTACTTCAAGTGTCTGTCCTTTGCTTCACTGCTTTTCAACCCTTGCAAACAGAAATCATCTGTTGTTTGGCCATTTTATGCATAAGTCATGCCTATACCCAGAAATTTTGGCTCTCTTACAAAGTGTATGATAGGAAAGATTGATGATTAATGACCTAACAGACTTTATAGATTATAATTTTGTTAAAGATAATGGACCACATTATTAGTGATGATTATACAGCCAGTTAGAGTAAGAGTAGCATCTGTAAATCACCACAGTGCCAAGCAAATGCCTTTTCTCATGTTTACCACTTTCTTTTTCTTTTCTTTCTTTTTTCTTTTTCTTTTCTTTTTTTTTTTTTGGCTTTTCGAGACAGGGTTTCTCTGTGTAGACCTGGCTCTCCTGGAACTCACTCTGTAGACCAGGCTGGCCTCGAACTCAGAAATCCACCTGCCTCTGCCTCCCAAGTACTGGGATTAAAGGCATATGCCACCACCGCCCAGCCTTACTACTTTCATTATTTAAAAAAATCATAAGTAAGATTGATTTCATGTTTTAATAACATATGTGTGCATTGAGCATCAAGGATGTGTTAAGCATTGTTCCAGGGCATTATGTTGGTAAGCTAAAGAGAAAACTTCTCACCCTTGTGAGATTTAAATTTCAGTGAGGAAAGTGGGTCATAAATTAAACAGTCAAAATGTTAGAAGGCAGTGATGGGGTTAAATAAGAGAAGATATAGGAAGTTTGGAACATAACATACTTAAGAGTTTATAACATTAGAATACACAGGCAGGTCTCAATGAGACTGTTGATATAGTACAGTGTAGATCGTGAGCTTTGGATGTGTAAGAACCTGTGACTTGATTCCATCCACACTGATACAGAGAGAGAGAAAAGTCTCCATAATAAAATCAAATGGTATATTGAACTGAATAACTGTTGTGATGGGCAAAGCACCACAAGTTTATGAGTAAAGTGTTTTCTGTGTGGAGAAGGAAGTGTGAAATTGCCTGGGCAGAGGATGATGCTGATGTTTACATCTCAAAGATGAGAGAGGCTACAGTTGAGAGTGTTGGAATAGAAATGCAGATGTATGTTCCTCAGTGATATGAACATAAGAGGTGTAGCCAAGGGTTATACCATAGGAGTTACAGAATGTTTGCAGGGATGTTCTTTTGCTCTAGGATGGGATGTCATTGGAGAATTTTTGCAGAAGGGTAGCATTATCTTATTTGAAACTTAACAACCTTACTCTGGCTGTCCTAGTGATAACAGACAGCAAGTCAATAAGGGAAAATTGAAGTTCACTTACTTATAAAAATATTACAGAGAACACTTTAATATAGTTGAGACCAACTGAATTCTATTTCTAAAAAATCTCTATTAGACTCAATTTAAGAACATTGAGTTGTCAAATAATACATTTTACATTGTAACTTATATCTATTCAACAGTTAAAACACTCAGTAATATGTGAGATGCAGTTTTGCCCACTTAAGTATTACCCTATCAGCCAAAGAACTGACCTCACTGAATGCATGTCTACATGATACATAACATAATTTTTAAGTATGAATAGAGCAGGAAAATACCAACTTTCATTTACTCTCATTTGCCTGATCCTATAGTTCTTCAGTTGAGTCAAATATGATCAACCATTGGTTTTACTGAGTGGACATATTGATGTAATCCACAAAATTGCATATAAGGTCAAAAGGAAAAAATATCAGATGGTTAGCTCTTAGACGCCTGTCATAGAAATAATCTATTGGGCCACATTAGAACTTGTTCTTAGAATAGGCCATCTTTCTTGTGATGTCTGTTCAGTTGTTGATGGTAATAAGTTATAATATCATCTTCTTCATCTTTACAAATGGAGGTTCTAATGAGTCTTTAATACGTATTGCTTTTTGTCACATTATCACTTGGTCAAAAGTAAAATTCATAGAAACCCATTATGAATTCACTGATTCACAATTACAAGAGTGAACTTCTTATGCTGAAAGTTACTAAAAAAAAAAGCATTTGTAAACTGTCTGACAACGGAATATTCAGGAATATTAAGAGAGAATTTTGTAAAAATATTAAAAATGATTTATTTTGTAAGAATAAGGACATGATCATTCCAAGGTTTGGTTGGAGAGGACATTTTTATTGTAGATTTGAAGAAGCATAGATAGGGACATCTGGAAAAGTAAAGATCAGATTCAGTCTGGCCAGCAGACAGAATCAGGCCACAAATGGCCTGTAGTAGTAGTGGAGAGGAAAGAGAGGGTGAGAAAGAAAGGGTAGAGGGAGGGATGAGGAAAGAGAGAAAGCAAAGAAGAGAGAGTGTCCAGAGAGAGATCCAAGAGCCAAGAGAACAAAAGAGAATGCATGGCTGAAATAGCAGGGCTGCATAAGAATGAGAACCTTCAGCACAAGAAACCCAGGAGCTAGAGTTTAGGCTGGTGACCTGCATGAGAAGAGCGAAGTGGAGCAGGAGCCAACACGGTGCTGTGTAGGTACTTAAGATGCTGCGAGAGACTGGAGGTTATTATGAGTTTGCTATGCTAACCCACATCACACCTAGCCGTTTGTCCTGAGTTTCTTTTGTTTCTGGTACAAATCATATCACAATTTATATATTTTAGTTGCACATTTTATTTTCTAATAGAATTCCATGAAAATATTTTGTACAGAGATTCACATCTAAAATATACATACATATTTGTGATACATAATTATAATTATATAAATACATATTTAGACATAATTTATATAAGTTAAAACATATGCATAGATACAAATATGCAAATATAGAGAAAATTATTTCTTAATTTATAAATGTCTACAATTCCTTTAGAACCATTGTGTTTGGTTCATTTTTTATAATTTCATTCAAATTTATTACAATTAATATAGATATCTCATGTTTTATCTTTGTTTTTATCACCACTGTGAATTAAATTCATATACTTTAATTTTTAAATTATGATTGCCTTAGTTATTTGAGAATATAAATATTTCTTCTTGTGTTTTACTTCCAATACTATTTTATACAAAACTTGCTTAAAGAAGCTCATTCTGGACTCCTAAAATATATCATCATTAAAAAATACATTAAATTTCAAAGTAGTTTAAACTTTGACCTCTTACAGTTGATACACTGAAACAGCCTAAAATTCACAAGCTATTTTGTTAAGATAATGGAAGGAATTCAGGCAATTTTCTTTGCCTTTTATCAAAAGACTCATCATGATTTTCTTAGAGAAAAATCATCAGGGCAAATAATTAGTAGATTGTAGTATTTTAAAGCCTAGGCTGCATTTTAATTCACTGATATTGTGTGAGTTTTGAATGCTTTTGCAGAACTTTGATTGCACAGGGAGTCAGATTTAGCTGGACCAGTAAGTCATCAGCTCCCTCTAAACAAATGGGAGTGGAGAAATGACAGGAGATAACACCTTTGTGACCCCTGACCTGCACAGCTTTTTGACTTGGCAGAGTCCGGCTCTAGGGGTGAATCTGGGACTTAGTTTTTCCTTTGTAGTGAAATGTGAAATGTTAGTGAAGGAAAGGAACAAATCAAGACAACTGGAAAATCAGCCCAACAATAACAACAATTCCTTCAGAGGTTAAAAAGTCTTAAGAGCTATTGCACAGGGACGAGGGTGAGGGCGTGGGGGGAATGGGAGGAAGAGAGGTTGGGGAGGGAAAAGAGAGGACAGGATCAGGTACTGGTGGGGACAGGAGAGAGGTACAGAGAGTCAGGAAATGGAATAAAAATATGTAGCAGTGGGGAATGAGGAACTGGGGGTAGCCACTGGAGGGACCCAGATACCAGGGAAGCATGAGACTCCCAGGCCCCAGCTGGGATGACTTTAGCCAAAATGTCCAGCAAAGTGGCAATAAAACCTATAGAGACAACCTCCACTAGATAGATCCCAGTTGAAGGATGGGACCACCCACTTGTCTCAAAGTTTTTAACCTAGAAATGTTCCTGACCGAAGGAAAAAGCAGGGACAAAAAAATGGAGCAGAGACTGAAGGTGTCTCCTATCTGCAGACACCAAACCCTGACACTATTGCTGATGGCAAGATGTGCTTGCTGACAGGAGCCTCCTGTCGCTGTCCCTTGGGAGGTTCCGTCAGCACCTGACCAATCCCAACGTGGATGCTCACAGCTAACCATCATACTGAGCTCTGGGACCCTGGTGCAGGTGCTGGTAGAAGGACCAGAAGAGCAAAGGATATTGCAACCCCATAGGAAGATAATGTCAGCTGGCCAGAAGACCCAGTTCTCCTAGGGACTAGATCACCAACCATGGAGTTTTCAGGGAGGAATCCTTGGCTCCAGATACATATGTAGCAGAGGATGGCCTTATCTGACATCAATTGTGTGTGTGTGTGGGGGGGGGAGGTCCTTGGTCCTATGGAGGTTTGATGCCCCAGAGTAGGGGGATGCTGGAGAAGGAGTGGATGGGTGGTGGGGGAACACCTTCATAGAGGCAAAAGGGAGGGGGGAGAGGGGAGCTGGGAAGGGTAGTATTGTAGAGGGGTAAGCAGGAAGGGGGATATCATCTGAGATGTAAATCATAGGAATGATTAATTTTTTTAAAAAATGTATGGAATTCTGTTATTCCCTCCAACTTGGTTAGTTTTCATTTTGTCTGCTTAATGGCATGCCTGTGACACAAAATGCATTTCATGTAATGCAACGTAATCTAACATACTATTTTAAAGCAAAGTTCTAACCCATGACTCATAGTATGCCAAATTAACTGTCAATCTGACATACACAAAAGTTTTCCAAAGAATTTTATTGACAAATAATTCTTCATAAACATTGCCAGCTTCTTCCAGTAGTATCCATTTTTAGGTCAAGCTCTGTTTATGTGACGAGGACATGTTAGCTTATTACTGCTATTTGACCACTGAAAGCTCTTAGAAGTCCTCAACGTAATGAATGGTTAAGTGTTATTTGAGCTTGTGTATATGTGTGTGTATGTACACACATGTTTTTACTTCTCTAAATTATAACTAGGCAAATTGTTATAGATTGCTATTCAACAGATTGAACAGTAAGGCGTATTTAGCTGAACCTTTTTTTTTTCTCTAATACTTTTTTTTCCTAACACCTCAACTGATCTGGACTGATCTGAAAGACTGGTAAAATCATCACTGAGATATGATTGGATAGAAGTAATTTTCTTTAGCACTGTTTAGCACCAAGAAGGGCGCGACATAAAGGAGAGCATGCAACAGCTTTAGATGGACATAGATATAAATGTGGGTATAGATGTGACATACATGAGTTGCTATTCACACACTTCATAAATTTAATGGTCATCTTTTAAAAGCAATAACATAGGATGGAGAGAAGGCCCTCAGTGGTAAAGAATACTTCAATCCTTCCTGATCCTCAAGAGCGTCCATGTTCTGTTTACAGCACACACAGCACCTAGCTTACAATTGTCTGATCTCTGGCTCCCTGGAACTTGATTCCCTCTTCTAACCTCAGTAGGCACGTACGCATTGCTTACACCTTGATTCCAACAATTTGATTACACATACAATTACACCCCTCACTCCCACCCCCCTACCCACACTTGCATGTACACACTAAACTAAAACTTCATAAGTTAAAACTAAGTAAAAATAAAAGGCAATGAAAATAGTTAGTCATATTTTTCAAACTTTATTTTTCTTCCATGATTAGCATTCTCAACGAATTAAGAAACTCATAGTAGTCATACTGGAATTGCAAAATGATAACAAATATACTGCAGCATTTTTTTTTAATGCTTCTGAAGTTGGCAAAGTAAAATGTTATTTTTCAGAAACCTTTGCCAGTAAAGTACATTAAAGAGCTCAGAAGTGTTTTTCAGAACTCTGAAAAACAGCACTCTTCTTACAGTGATTTCTTACGAAATTGTCAAGCACAGGATAAATGGATATAAAGACTATGGTTCTATATCTATGGGTTGAAATAATAGTTTTTGACATGTTCAAGGAATCTTTATAATTTCTGACTTACATGGATGTGTGATGGCTCATGAGACATTATTCTTTACTAAACTAATACATATTGATATATTCTGAGAGAGGGACATCATTATCTTTATATAAGTACCCATTTCTGAGTCCTCTGACTCCAACAGATGGCTTTCAACCCATGGTCACCATCTGAGTGATTCTATTTAAATACCATTTTCCAGCTTTTATTTAGTTACTGAATAAACAAGAAATATTTTTATAGAACTAAATTACATTAAATTACATGAAATAATGAAGAATTAATATAATTATAACTATCTATAAATAAATTCCTATATTTTAAAACTCAAGCTGAATACATTATATGATCTACCAAACAGTGGATAGAAATCATTTTTTTAATAACTACAGATCGCTATATTTGACAGAATATAGTAAGATAAGACAAAATATATAACATTAAGATTGGACCAGGCAACCCAACAGAAGGAAAAGAGTTTGAAAACAGGCACAAGAATAATTCACACACTCTTTTCTTTTTCTTTTCAGTTTATATGTTTGCTTGTTTCCAGATAATAAATGCAGAACCTTTTGAAAATTAAGCATGTATTGTACACCCGAATCATTCTTACAACCTTGCATCCTTATTTTTATAATGGAGAAAATATTGCCTCATTCATAACATTGTTCGACCTCACTGAATAACGCGTATTGATAACAGTGCTGAAATTATTCTCTATAAGTCTGAACGGTAGTATATAAAACAAGCGTGTATACGGAGAACAATGTGCAGACTTTTGGTAGCATTTTAGTGCTTTGAATTTTCAAGAATAAGGTATGAAATATATTGTGTATCTTGCAAATGTTTATCCTCTTTAATTAGCACCAGTTATCTAAGACGTGATAATAGAGTATGTAGAACACTGATGGGACAGAGGATATTACATCCTCGTACATGTACCTTTCCCAACAGGAAGTCATGTGCTGTGGCTCTCACTTTGCAGAAGACCATCTTTAAATCTCTGATGAATTCAATGATACAGCTGCTCTAAATGACACAGGAAACATGGTATTTGCATGCCAGAAAGAGAATACTTCACAATAAAATCTGAAATGCTCCTGCTGCCGATTGAAATGCCATTCTCCTGTATTACCAGTTAGAATTTCTGATATAACCCACTACTGCAGTTATTGTTGGACATGTTAGCAGTCTTGATAACAGCTCCTTTCATTTCAACCCTTGATTGCCCTTTAACAGTCAGAGTAAGTGAGGCTGTCATCCCATTTTCCATCCTTATGAAATTGAATTTTACGAAAGAGATGTCACCTAGACTTTGAGAAGTGTGATTGACATCTTCCATGTTGCTGTCTTGTACTAGTCAAAATAGAAATAATGATAACACCTGTGTACTGAAGCATGTGCTTGTGTCTGGGTTTGTGGTGAAGCAGAGCACCTCAGAGAGAAAGAAAAGTGAGGAAGAGCTCAACATGTGGATGATTCCATCACTATGATGCCACATTACCAACATGACCCTCCAGCTTTTCACCCTCAATTATGCTATATACAATGTGTATACTTAACAGGGAGATCTCAAAAACCTGATGGCATTCTCCATCTCTTGCCTCACCTTAGAAAAAGACAAATAATATGAAGAGTGTGAATGCGTCCCAGTGGCATTTTGTCTTGGACTCTTAAAATAACTGTGTATAGTGGCATATAAGTAGATTTTCAGACCAAACCTCAAATCTGCCTTTATATTCTTGTCTAATAAAGGTACATGGTACATATTTTAGACTCCTTGTCACTTCTTAAGAACAAAAAGGGTGATATATTTTAATTCTTCATATGGCAAATTTAATGTATTTATTATGATTTTTCATTCAAAATAACAGATTTGTCTGGACATATCCATTTTCTTTGAGAAACAAACCCTTATGATACATAAAAGTAAGAACTTTACACAATAGTTCTGTTTGGCTTTTCCTGGACTCTTAATGGATTTGAAAGTCAAGAGTCAGCAAATATATGATGCTGTGCAGCTTAGACATTTTCTCTATTTAGTATATGTGTTTCCTATTAAAATATCACCTGCTGTGCCTTGTACCAATCATGTTAGCCATAGAATGATGATTGTTTATATTTGCTGGATGAACACTGGGAAACTTGGGAGTGAATTAGAAACATATATGTGAACATAATAGGAATGAATCTGATAGACTTATTCTGGGTCATCTCTGGTCCAATTTCTGATATAATATATATTTCTGATATAATATATATCATAGTCGATATGGATTTCTCTAGAGAACATAGCAAAGTGTATCTGATCAGCTCATTGGTGATTTTTATTCCCAACTCTCTCTAAGACCTAGGGCAAAACTCAGGTGGCTTAGTGTTTTTAATAGTTCATCAATGCTTATAAAGTATATGACATAAAATTCCACCACTGAAGTTCTCTAAATGCTGCATAGCTTTCTCAGAATTGTGCATATTTTACTTTTTTTTATTGACTCAATCTTGACTTTGTTGACATGTTGTGAAGAGACGATTCAAGGTCTAGTGGCTGCGTCGCATTTCGAAACTCACACCTGTAATGTGCTTTGCGTGACACATGAAAACTCCCTAGAAAATCTGTCATTTTGATATGTTCTGGGTATTCTGAGAGTTTGCTTTTTCATAGACTTATAGACTCCACAGAGAAATCAAAGCAGTGATACCTCAACGAAAATGACCTCTTCTCTCAATAGGTCCATTTCACGTGGATATACTGAGATTAAAAGCCTGGTAAATGAGTCTTAGGCTGTAACTGTTTGAAATGAGTTTGCCACATCACTTCTAATAAATAGTGTTGCCTTGTGGCTTCATGGGAATATTATTTGCTAACTGCATTGATAGCAGAAAAATAACAGTTCAGCTCCTTTCAAAACAAATGTTCTGCTATATCTGTGACATTATCTCTACCATGAATTACACTGTTAGTAGAATAATAGTCATAATCACAACTGTTTTGTAGGGCTGATGACAACTTTGTGAATTTGAAAATTAAAGACGTCAGGCATAAAAATAGATAGCAGGGTTTGTCGTGGAGGACGGGGTGTTCTCTATCATGCCCCAAGAAAAAAGATCCCTTATATTTCTTTTCCTATTGAGTTAGGAAAGCAGTTGGTGCAAAACTACTAACAAAGTGTAAATAACATACCATAAATATCTGGTGCATTCATTTGTCTATGACTTGTTGCTGAAAACAAGGTTAAATGTGTCAGAAATCAGGGATTGCTCTTAGCACTATAATCAAGATATTAAACATGATAGACTTTGTGATGGTTAGTGCATTTTTATGTAAAACAAATATAATACTTGATAATTTTTTGTATTGTTTTAGGGTAAGCCTTATTGAAAAACATTAACTTCTAACATGGTACTTAATGTAAGTATTGATGAAATTATAGTAATTGTGACATCAGAATCTGGACATACTCTGTCCAGTGAGAGGACAGACTTTTAAATATGATGAGGAAATACTAAGATACCTCCTTAGCACTAAAAAGCTCAGTTCCAAAATTCAACTAATGTTTAGTGATACACACACACACACACACACACAATCCTGTGCACATAGAGAACAAGAATAAAGAAATGTTATGTGTATAGGAATGAGTATTTTATTTATGCTCTTTAACATACTTTTTTGCTTTTCACAAGGTTTTTCTGATTTTTTTAACTCCTATCATATCCATCAGCTATTCATCAGCTTGTCTTTTGATAGCATGGGTTTTGACTATAAAATGGTTTTAAATTGCTATGCAGAATGAAAAGCTGTAAGAAAGAAGACATGATATTGTTATCATAACAACTAGAATATAGGGTTCCAGATTAAAAATTGTATTTGAATAAAATTATTATCAAAAGTATGGACAACCAGATCAACTCTTTGTTACTTAATCTCTAAATTTCCTAAAGAAAAATATAAGTCTTCTTTAGTACAAATGTAGTATGACAGAATTTCAAGACACATAAAAAATGAATTCTGTAATAATCATAGCGTTGTTTCCATTTGAATCCTTTGTTTTCATGTGAAATTATTAATAAATTCATATAATTCTTTTTGATATAGAGCATTATTCATCTTGTTAAAAGATATTTTACATGTAATTATTTATACTACATATACATGCTTACCCACCCAGAAATGTATGTGTGGAAGCAATTTATATGATGCAAGAGACATGCTCCATATGTGGAGATCACTTTTTTCCTTTACTTCCACCATGTGAGTTCTGTGTATCCAACTCAAAACCTTAACTTTTTATTGATGTTAGCTATATGGATGCAGGTTATGGGAAATAAATGTTCATTTTACTGCATTTGAGGAGTCTTAAAATGGCAATAGAGAAAACAAGGTTTGATAACTGGGTTTTGTTTATTTGCCAGGTTTCCATAATATGTTTGAGAGATGATATGTTAGAGGAAAAAAAATCATTCCTCAATAACTTCCTTCCACCAAATTTAGATTTTGATGGATATCTGCCATGGCATAATTTGTATTCATGACCAAAATTATGAGAAACACTTAATCATTTCTAACTGAAGCCTACTAGGAGTTGAAAAAAATCTAGAATGATATTTCTAGTAAAATACTGGTATCTGAATTTGTATTCAGGTTGAAATGTGTCTTAATGATAGCAATCGTCTTAAGATGCAAATCATGCATTTAATACATGCCCTGTATAGATATTACTCTTCATTTATCTTCATGCAGACTGCAGAAGATAATGCATCACAGTCCTCCATTTTACAGATAAAGACAATAATACTTATAGATACTAGAGGAACTACAATGGTCGTACCATGAGTTGGAATTTTAATATCAATTTATAATTTTAAAATACGATACTTCCACAAGAACTTTATGCTGATGTTGTTTTAATCAAAGTGATGCAGGCCAGTTCAATTTGCTATGGTGTCATAGAGTTCCTTGCTGGTGTTCAGACTCTGATAATGATGTTGGCAATGGTTAATTTCTTCTTAGTGAATATCAATTATTTAAAAGAAGAGATGGTTTAAGTAAAAAAAAATGACATTTCTGACTGATAGTTGCCAAATACCTGATAATTTTAATTTGTTCTTAAGGATATACTCAATATGCACACACAGGCACACACATACACACACACAGACACACACACACACACACATTTATTTAAATATCTACAGTTACCCAAGTGCAACTAAACTCTCTTGGATAAAAACCCTGTTATATTGGTCTGCAGTTACTACATTATCACTGCAGAAGATAATTAAATTATATAATCTTCATGCTTTATGTGAACCAAATTTCATACTGAGATGAAAGTATTGTCTCTTTCATATAATGTTTGAAAACTAACATTTGTATTTACATTTATTTTGTCCACCCCAAGCAAAAACAAAATATGATCTCCCCGTTTATACAGTGTTTTGATTTTCAGACATTGTGACATTATGTGATAGTCTAAAGACCTCTGCATTCCTTCCATGTTGTAAAGGCACAACAAGCCTCTAAGAGATTTACAAGTTTATTGGGCTCTAGATTAAAGCTATGAGAAACTCACATGCAAACTCAGGCTACACATATCATTTCAGGTCAGTGTGGCCCGTAGGCATATTAATCTGTTTTGTGTATTCATAGTAGTTGCTGCCAAAACTTAGATGCAAGTTAAATATCTAAATTAAAATGAAAAGCCTTAATAAAGTTCAACAAGGTAAATTTATGACTATATGATGTCCTCATATGGAAAACCTTGTGGTATTTCCCTGAGAGAAATAATAAACGAAGTCACAGCCACATTATAGTGCCATTCACATAAATAAGCATGGAGATGGTTTGATCCTTACATGTTGCAAGTCTATTTGCTTATTCTGACATCTGCCCTTTTATTGCAAAGCATGCAGTCTAGAGTAGTCTGCCATGTTTACACAGATGGCCTTTGAAAGGAGAATGAAACTGCTTGGCTTCTCCAAAGAGTTAAAATATTTAAGGAAAAATGTGCCATATTTATGTTTCGTTACAATGTGAGAAGAAAAAGAAAGAGAGAATTGCATTTTAGGCACTTTAGAAAACAAACGAAAAATGTCAAATAATATTTCTTCAATTCTGTTGTTGAATTTTAACACAAAATGGAAGTGTGTTCGTAATATACTAATCCAAATAGGGATTACAAAAAAGACACAATATAGTGATGAATGCATAATGAGGCAGACTGCAATCATCACTCACATTGTTGATCAAAGATTAGCCCTTAAATTTGTTAAAATTACAAACTCTGTAACAGTAGTAATGGGGGCAGCATGATTTGTGGACCAAGGCATTAATGATAACTAATGGTATTGTGTAGAAGATAAAAAGAAGGACAAAATTTATGTATAAGAAAGGGACAATTACAAAAGCTTTTTGTGCTAGATACTTAATGTGAAAATAATACAGGGGCATACACACTAGCACTATATCTTTTCAAGGTCAGGTCCTTACATTTATATATCAGATGATTTGAAGAACATCAGGGAAATAAATTTGAAAGACCCTGTGGATAAAAACAGAATACTATTAGAAATGTGTTAAAAGAAGCAATAAATAAAATAAAAGCAAATCATGAGTTTTGCCTTCAACAAAGATAAAATAATGTCACAAACTGAAATTATGGGTAAAGGTACTTTGTATTATTTTAAAAGAAAAGAACTAATGAAACAACATATTTTCTATCATCAGTATACAACACAACATACGGATACACGGAGTGTGCATGTGTGTTCATGGTGTGTGTGTGTGTGTGTGTGTGTGTGTGTGTGTGTGTGTGTGTGTGTGTGTTTAGTCCAGGAGTCTATGTTGGATGCCTTTCTCAATAACTCTTCTACTTGAACCTGGAACTTGCCGACTGGGCTAGATGGCTGGCTAGCAAGTACCCAGGATTTTCCTCTCTCCACTGCTCCATCTCCTGGATTATAGGCACCATACTTGGTACTTGGTTTCAAGTACTACTGTCAGACATTTGGCACTTTAATCTACAAAATCTGAGAATCAGAATTCTGTCCTTGAATTTGCACATGACTGAGGAGTGGGTATGTATTTTTCCAGGACACAAAAGAGGATTTTAACAATACCCTATGCTTATATTTATCATTCTATCTGATGGAAATAAATCCGAAGAAAAACTGAGCTATGCTTAAAAATTGTCACACCTCTTAGACTCATGAATGGTCCCATTCTTCAGTATAGCTTTAGACTTCAGCACATGTGATAAAGCTATTTATTATATACAGTAGAAAAAAGGAAAAGAAGAGATAAACATATGTGTGTATGTGTGTGTGTGCACGTATGACATCGTTTATAAGGTTATTCTGTCTTCATAATATCATAAGGAAGAAGATAATAGTTCTGTCATATGAACCTAACTAATATTGTTAAATTTTCATTTTAACCTTGCAAACTTAGCAAGTACATTATTGTCTATGTGTTTTTTATAACTAATGATAGCAGTATTATCTTCTCGTGTAATTGGTGCATTTCTTCAGAAAGTTCCCACTGCTTGACTGATATGTTCAATGCTTTTCCCCTGCTGTGTCCTCAGACTTGTGATGCTCAAAATACAGAGACTTTGGGGTTTTTTTGTGGTGTTGTTTTGTTTTTGCTGTTGTCTTTCATTAGTGTTTATTTATAGGTAAAGAAGAAGGAGGCTCAATGTAGAAATGAGCTTTCATATACACTAAGTTGTTCTGTCAAAAGAACTACTTAATCCTTAGCACAATTTATTCAGGTACACAATGTTCATCCAGCATTGTCCTGTGTTACTGATAAATCTCATTTATCTTGCTGAATACTCAAAATAGTGGAAGGAAAGTCTCAGCTTCCTAGTACCAGTTCAATGTTTATGTAGCTGTTACATTCAAGCCCTACAGACTTCCTGTGATTATTAGCCAATCAGAGTATTTTATTGCTATGGGTGCTATGATGGATTTAGCATATACAAGGGAACAAAGATCTTATGATCATCAACATCACCGCCACCACTCACTCTCTCCTCTACATCTTACCTCCTTGTCCTCTTCTCTTTCTTTTTCTCCTTCTACTTCTAACCCTGTAAAGATGAATTGACAATGATCTGTTTAGGTTGGGTCTATGATAATTAAAGTCATTTCATGGTTCAGACTTTGCTTTAGAAGATGGGGGTATTATGCAAACAGCTGTTGCAAATTTCTCCTCTCTTTCTCAAGTCCTCAGGAGGAAGTCTGATGCTTAGCTAAAAGACTGAAGTGGGAATGATGCCTACTCAAGAAGTCCTCAAACCAGGCCATATGTATTGTTTTTAAATTTAAAAAAAAGCATACGGGTAACATTATATGGACTGAACAGTTTGTATGTATATATTTAGGAATATCATGTGTACACACACACACTATTAACAACAAAGAAAAGCCAATGCATTGATTTGGGATAGAATAGAGGAAGGGTGGAGGGATCTGGAGGAGAAAAAAGAAGGTAGAAATAATGTAATTATGCTATAATAAAAATATGCATTGGGGGTTTGCTCGGTCGGTCGGTGGCAGCAGTGGCAGGAGCAGAAGCAGCAGGAGCAGGGGCAGCAGGAGCAGAGGCAGCAGGAGCAGAAGCAGCAGCCACAATGGGATCTCCTTCATCCCTTGCTCTGCCTTTTCTTCCTCCTCTTTTGTTCCTGGCGAGGGCTTTTTCACTTCCCCTAAGGAAGCAAAGGCATGACTTCCCAGCTCTGCAGGGAAAATAGGGTGCAAGCCCAGAAACTGTTTCCCCACCACCACCTGTTAAAAAACCGAGTCGAAGGCGTCTCCGGGTCTGAACAAACTCATTGCTAGGATTGGATGCATCTGTAGTTTTGCATCAGAAAACCGTCTCTACTTAATATCAAGGAAAAACAAACAAACAAACAAACTGGAAATTAAGTCGAAGAGCCTTATTCAGAGACAAAATGGAACGATTTGTTGTCACAGTACCACCTACTCGAAATCATTCTAAGACTGCTTTATATGTAACCCCTCTGGATCCTGTCACTGAGTTTGGAGGTAAACTTCATGGAGAGGGAGGAAAACTCTTCTGTGCTTCTTGCAGTATGGTGCTGAATCATGTTCTCAAGACTGCCATCAGTGACCACCTCAAGTCAAAGACTCATACAAAGAGGAAGGCAGAATTTGAAGAGCAAAATGTGAGAAAGAAGCAGAGGCCCCTGACTGTATCTCTTCAGTGCAACAATACTGCGCAGACAGAGAAAGTGTGTTATTCAGGACTTTGTGAAAATATGCCTGGAAGCCAACATCCCCCTGGAAAAGGCTGATCATCCAGTGGTCCGAGCATTCCTGTCTCGACATGTGAAGAACAGAGGATCCATACCTAAGTCAGACCAGCTCAGGAGAGCATGTCTGCCTGATGGATGTGAGAATGAAAATCAGCTCCTCAGCTCACAAGACAAGGCAGTTGACAAGGCAGTTATGACCATGTGATCAAGATAAATAATGTGGAGTATTAAAGTTAATGTGTCGATTGTGTAGTTCATTTTTATATTTATTTCATTTTAAATCATGCGATACAGAATAGTTTTGCAATGTGTATATAGTTAGAGGCAAAAGAAAGAAACCTCACTGCAAAACTTGCTAATTTTAGTCACCGATGATATAAAGTAAAATTTAGCTATAGAGTGTATTTAGGCTATCTGAAACCTGATGGTTGTTTTTAAAACTGATGGCTGTTCTCCTGAAACGTTTGTCCATGGAAGAACTTCCTTGCATTGTTGCCATGTATGATTTTTTTCTTGTGAGGTTACATAATTATTTGGATTGGGAACAAGCCTAGAAGACAGAAGCTGCTGCCAGCCTATACCTCTCCCGGGACCTTAAATAGAAGTTCAAATTCTTTTCAAAATAGTGTAGAAGAGCGGAAATGTGCTTAGAGCTTGAGATCTCTAGGAGAAGTGACTGTTCAGATTACATTCTACTTGTATGTGAAATAATTGCCTAACCTTTGCTGCCTCATGGTCTCCTTTTCTGCTTTTTAAAGACATGTATTAAGTAGCAGCTTCAAGTGACAAAAGGACTAAAATCTCTATTAATATCTTTGCCAAATGCCATAAGGGATTTTGCAGTGATGAAATTTTCGTTTTGAACTATGAACAAAAAATTTTCAAACCATAGTTTTCATGTTAAATACCATCCTGGATTTGCAAACTTTATGTCTTGGTATTAACACTATAAAACTGATCTTTTAATTTAAATACACTGTGGCTCAATTTTCTTTTTTTTACAGGGAATTAGTTACTTTTTGGCTGAAAACAAATAAGAAAATTGCTTATTTTATAAGACTTTATTTAGGTAACTAGACTAGAAATGAGTTTTAGTTTTTACTTTTACTGCTTTGCCTCTGGTGATGCAGGTTTTAAAACTTGGATGCTAAACAATCCAGAAAATGAGGCAAGAATTTTATAGTAAAAATAAAGCAGGATGCTGAGTCAAATACTCAGTTCTGTTAAAGGTCAACCATGTTTAGGTTCTCTGAACGTCACTGTTCTGTAAGCTTACTAGAAGTAATTTAGCACAGTAAGTCCTCTTCATCAGATTCTAATTATAGTTTTTAAAAGTTTAGCAACTGAAGACTCAGATTAGAGCTTTAATATTAAAAAAAATCAAATAGTTGAAAACATTGAAGGTATATTTCTAATTTAAGTCAGTGGCAAGATGCCATGAGTGACTTGGCGTTATCTTTGAGGTCATTGTGCTGCAAATTTCCATTAAACAAAAAGCCAAAGTTAATAGAAAAAGTAATTTGTGGGGTTTCTGTTTCGATTTGTTTTTTCTGACACAGGATCTTTTTACATAGCCCTGGCTGTCCTGAAACTCACTGGAGGCTAGCCTCAAGACCCACCTGCCTCTTTCCCTTCTGAGTGCCGGGATTAATGGCATGTGCTATCACGCCCAGCAATAATTTGTGTTTTTAAGAACAGCTTACCTCATGGGTCTTACAGATTTAACATTCCCAATTCAAGTTGTCAAAGTGGCCACTTGGTTTGTTTTTATTTTAAAAGCCTGCTATGGGAGAAAAAAAAATCAGTTCTCAAAAATTGCAGTTTTTAATTTTCTCATGTTTGGTTATATTCATGTAGCACATAAAGCCTAGACTAGTTGTTTACTAACTGCAGTTGGTAAAACACAGAGACCAGCAGCAAAGTGAACAGCGATTGCTTCCACTTCCTTAAGGAAATACTGCAGTTGGTAAAACACAGAGACCAGCAGCAAAGTAGACAGCGATTGCTTCCACTTCCTTTAAGGAATTTGCAGGCAACCATGTTTAAATTGCCTAAGATGGGAGGAAATCTAAGCAACTAAAATAATTGAGTTTTGTACCACTATTTTCAGAAGAAAAATAATCACTTAATTTTTCAGAATTCCATGTGATTTGGACTAGTCCCTATTGTCTGGGACTATGCACTGTCAGTAAATATGGCAGAGCAGCTTCTAGTAGTCCAGTAACATGTTTGATGTTGCAATAGGAAAATAATTCACTTTTCTTTGCTTTTCTTACAGTTATTACCGATTTTATAGTTACTTAGTTCCTATAGAACTCTTTTTCCAGTCTTGCCATTATTCTTCCATTTTTGAATCTCTAGGGGCATAGTTCATTCTGTTAGGGCTGTATCATGTCCTTAGAATGAGGTTTCCATTCCCTTGGGTGAAAGTTAGTATTAATGTTTCTTCACCGATTATGAACATTTGTTTCTTGGAACTGGTTAAATTCATCTCATAAATAACAACAGTGGTTATAGTAGCCTGTGCAAACTGGTAAAGATTTGCTAAACTGTGATTGGCATGTTAGATAACAAATGAGAATGTCTAAAGCGTGTGCTAGGTGAGAGAGTTTATGTACACAGCCTTTCAATCTTGTATAGTGTTAGTATGATGCGATACTATTGGACCAATAACAGCTCTTTTTTATAAGTTGGATGCATTATCACAAGCTCTGTAATGTTTCATGTAATCTGACGGTTTTAAATATAATGTAATCTTACTGTTTTAAACAGGAAATTTGTCTAGTTAGGAATGTTCTGAAAATGGACATACAGTTGGCAAGATTCCGAAGCTAAAACTTTGGCCTGAAAGAATGTATGCTAGCAACTACATAAAAGCAAATTAAGTTTAAGGTGACCTAAAACAAAGTCTAGAGACAAGTTTTCATTTGACTCTTAGTCTTTGTAAAAGCTCTCTGTTTGACTTACCTCAACTGCCTTTAAGTGAGGGTAAATCACCTTAAAATAACTGATCTCATGGAAGGTTAGTTGTAGAGTTTCCATCCAAGCTTGCTTTGGCTTTGGTCAGCACTGATGAAATGTGAAGTGGCTAAACTCTGGCTGATCTCAACACATACTCCCAGACTGCTGAGGTAACTACGGTCCATTACCTAGTGCTATTCTACTTGTATCCATAATACTGTATTAAAATTTTACTATGTTAAAAAATAAGTAAAAATATGCATTATTGAGGGTAGATATCTGTGCACACACATGTCAAACATGAGCCCACTGCATGTGTGCAGAGGTCAGAGAACAATTCATGGCAGATAGTTTTCTGCTTCCACTGTGGGTTCCATGGATTGAACTGAAATAATCAGTCTTATACAATAAGCACTTTGACCTGCTGAGCCATCTCACTGGCCCCAAATGTGTTTATCTTAAATACAGTATTTTCTGCTCAAGACCACCCTCATGAAAGCACAGTGATATTAGTAAAACAGAGAGTTTTAAAACTTCCATTTCCTTTGAAATCATGGCTGATTTTTTTTCCTGAGTTCTAGTATGGAATATTGAGCTCATTTGTGATGTGTTTTTCTGAACAATAAGCTTACTATCAGTCCACCTGAGGGCAGGCAAGAATAAAGCCAACAGGCTGCTTGTTGTGTTAGGTCAATGGATTTCCCAGCAGTCTATATTTAACTATCTAGTGAAAGGTCTAGTTTCAGAGCTACTGACAGTTTGTTACTGTTACTTGGTTGTCTTTATTTTTATCTTCCCATTGCTTAAATTTTTTATATGTCTTAACTGTGAACTGATTTAAAAATAAGACAAATTGCCTTGTGTTTGGAAAAACATGGACTAGTTTTTTTGTTTGTTTTCTATTTGGCATTTATATTTTCTTTTTTGAGATTTCTTTTACATTGCCTACATAATGAAAACTTATTTATAACTCAGTAGTTTTAGGACTGGAAGGGCCCTTCCCATCTGCTGAAGTATACTTTTCAGTAAAGGATCAGACACTTGGAGAAGAAACGAGTCATGTGGCCTGTTTGGTTGTGGATCTTCATACAGAATTCTAGTACCTCACTGATTTTCGTATTTTTCCTCTGATCAATCCCCAACTCACCGTGTGACACTTAAAGAGAACCTAACAAGTCCTGCATGGGGACTTGCATACCTGTGGTTGATGACTTCAAGTGTTTTTAATAGCGCATATAACAATATAAATGTTTCTGACTGTGCAGATGACATCTTATAAATCGTCCTTAGTGTTTCCCTAGAACCACTCCTGAAAGGCAAGTGACACTCTGGGAATACTCAGATGCTGTTCCTATGCAATACACAAGAACATGCCATTTTTGCTGCTAAAAATACCACATACAATAGCAGAGTTATACTTGCTATTTATAATGTTACAGTGATTATTTCAACTTAACTGTATGATGTCTCTCATTAGTGCTGACCTCTCCTGTCGTCTTTTTCTATTCTAGGTTTGTGTGCTAGAGAGGCAAATATTTGATTTCCTTGGATATCAGTGGGCACCTATCCTGGCAAATTTTGTACATATTATCATCGTCATCCTTGGTTTGTTTGGAACTATTCAATATAGACCTCGTTATGTAACAGGAGTAAGTATCATTCCTGCATTTATCTATTTTACTGAACTGGAGAAAGATGTGCAAGCTACAGAAGTCCTACAAATGAAGTATATCTCCATTTTCAGGATAGCATAATCTTACATCAGTGTTCATTTTCATAGTTTCATACTACATCAATAGTAATTAAGCTTCGTAATGGTTATAACCATGTTGTATATTCATTAATTGCACATTGGGCAAATGTTTACTTATAATAACAAACAGAACCATGATCCTATGATTCCAAATTACCAAGTTGTAGTCTATGAATTAAGAAAGTATAGTAACACTGTTTACTTATTTTAAATAATTTTATTTCAAAAATTAAATATGTATAGCTTAAATTCACTGCAAACGAGTATACTATTGATATGAAAATTTCTGTGCACTTTAGGGATAATAAGTGAATTAGTTGGAAGCTAGACTATTCCGGAACATTGTCTCTGTTTCCCATAATTCTCATTTTGACTCAGAGGATGTATTTTACATTCCAATTCAAGTTAAACTTACTTCACATAAAAGTGATATTCAACTGTTTCAGTTGCTATGGGAACCTTAACAGCATTTCTTTTTAACTTTGAACATTCCTCAGACTTTAGCTATTACTCTTCATTAACGAAGGTTTTTTTTCCCCAAGTTTAACCTTTTTCTTCCTTTTCTATTTTTGAGGAAGGGTAAGTGTATAGGGACTTATTTTAAATGTTAAAACTAGTTTGTCACAGTGTCTGTTAGTACATCTGAAGAGCTGCCTCATTGAGCCTACACTAACAGGGCTTCTCAACTTTAGGAAAGTTGATTCTCCTAAAGTGTGCCCTTGGTTGGCCTGTTCTGTATTCCTGAGCACAGATGCAGCTTATTGGAACTGAGGCGAGAATGTAGTGAAAGTTGGATCCAAGGGGTTCAATGCCTTGCTCAGGAATCCAGAGAAGCCCATAGTCCATAAATCCAGGAGTGTGCTCAGAGAAAGGACAAGTTATATGTGTTGCAAGGGGGTGATCTACATTTTCTAAAAACTGTTATGTCAAAGAGTATTTTCTATATTTAAGTTATGATAGTATTGCCTTTGATAATTTCATACAAATATATAGATTATTTTTGTCAGATTCACCTCCATCACTTTCATTGTCTCCCTCACCAGCTGATTTTCTTCCTTTTTCTCTTTTATACAACATCTTGTTTGTATAGGGGTGTGTGTGTGTGTTGGTGTGAGTGTGTGTGTGTGTGTGAGTGTGTGTGTAGTGTGTGTGTGTATATGTGTGTGCCCATGCCAGTGAGTTTAATTAGGGTTATTTGCATGAGCATACATGAGAGGTTGGGCAACTTACCAGTGAGCTATACCACCACCTGTAGGGAACGAATTCTTCATCTCTAGTAAACTGTTGAATTCTTGTAAATTCTCAGGGAGGAGTCGCGCCTCGTGAACCATCACCTCATATAAGATAAACTGTTGAGGTACCCAAAGCTGTAGAGACTGGCTACAGATAACTGCAGCTGCCAAGAGTTCATGAATTCAGTGATTGTATCAATGACAGAAAACACCTTTCACAACACTTCTCCCACCTCCCTCCTCTTACATTCATTTTTCTCCCTCTTGTGTTTCTTGGTCTAAGAGTAGGTGATGCCTATGGCCAATTTAGGACTGAGTATTTAACAGCCATTTACTCTCAGCAGTTGACCAGTTTTGAATCCCTGCAAACAGAAGCTTTTCTGCCCAAGGCTGAGAGCATTGTCCATCTGTGGATACAAACATAAATTATTAGGAGGCATGTTAACAGCATGTACTTTTAGCAAATCAATACTAGTAATACTCATGAGTGGCCTAGCCAATGGCATTTGACCAGGTTTACAAGATCAGGAATATATCACTTCATGTGCAGTGTGACCCATATTCAGTGAGAAAGCTTCACGTAACTATGCCACCCTTGTACCAGTGAGCAGAACCCATCTGCCAATTCATCATTGCAACATGCCAAGCCCACATCTGTTAAGTCTATGACGACTCTCCTCTTCCAGAAGCCAGTATTATAATCCTGCTAGGAAAGAGGACACTTGGTTTATGGTTTTGTGTCCTATAGCCAAAGTAAATTGTATCTTCCCAAATATCGTCTTATGGACAATTTATGTTGGGCAACCAAAAACAATGTCTATACCCTGTATATTTTTGGTTGCCTCCATGACCAACAACTCATAGAGCTCACATTTGGCAGTGGGATTTGTGTTTCATAACTGTTGGCTTCTAGGAGCAGCATAATCCACTCAAGTAGTATACTTCCATCAAATGATAATTATTTTTTTAGTGAGAACAGAATACCTGCAATAATGTTGCCTCCCTTAAAAAAAAATGTTTGCACTTCTTGAGGTCGTATTGAGGAGTTATTATTCTCTGTTCAAGTATTTTCTTGCTTTTATAAAACAAACAAACAGCTACAAAGACAAATGAACAGAACAGATTTCGAAAGGAAAACTTACAGTAGTCAAAACATTGAAAATATGTGCTTCTTATTTTCCAAACAATCAGTATAGATTAGTGGCAAAGCATGATGGAAAAGAATCAAATTAACAATATAACTAATGATATAAAGCCATTGTGAAAATAAGTATTTTTTCTCTATAGGCATAGGAGAAAGACAAAAAAGTATATGTTTAATGAGTTTAGCCTGTAGTACTAAATAAATATACTAATACAACATTGTAAATGCAGTTTATTCTCAAAAAATTATGTACTTCTGCACTAATATGAGTCCCCATTGTATGAGAAGATACTTTGCAGTCTCATATTAGTGACTACGATTTTTAGTATGTTACTTATAATTATTACATTTTGACAATTTGAATGCTTATTTTTAAATCACTTTGTGTTTTTACAATGAAGTTTCAGAATAATCTATGTATCGTTAATAACTATTTTTCTAAAGTAAAACATAACTTTTGTAAGTTTTAAAGCAGCTCGTAAAACTGAGCTTAGAGTAAACCAAAACAATTTTCTTATCCTGTTCGGATCTCTTTGTATATTCTACCTTTGGATGTATGTGTGTTTATTAGATGCTATTTTTTTCACTTATGTACGTGTATATTGTATCTTACAGTCTGAAGGCAATACAAGCCTCAGCATCATGATCAATCATTCTATCTCAATCTAAGGGCTGGGACTACAGGAATGTGCCATCACTATACAATAATATCCAATAGAGACTTACTCACGACCATTTTGATATAGATCAATTTGAGTCATAATTTGTTTTTGGCTTTCACATTTCTCATTAATTCTGTTTATTTTTAAATATACTTTAAATAATTTTCATTGTATTTATTGATAGATATTCCTTCTGCTTTTGCATTGAAAGCACAGCTTGTGACATACATGTTCGATGTAGAGTTGGTCAGTCATCCCACTTATGTGTCCATATTAGTTATTAACTACTGCAAAAGATGCTTCTCTGATGAAAATTAAGTGCTTCAGTAGTCTTGGAGTATAAAGATAGATAGTTAGAGAACACAGTGATATTATGCCTGTTTAGCAGTAAACTGTTCTTCCCTATTGCCCATGACATACCTAACCACAGTTCTTGGCTCAGTTAACAGTTAACATAAGGTATGGCTTATGGTGAAGACATTAAATACAATCAGAAAGTAGTTGGTTACCATTGTAGCACACTCCTAGCATTGCACAGATGTCTAAACCTTGCCTATCTGGCCGTCACATAGCTTGTAGCATTTTCAGCTACTAAGTGTGCCAATGGCTTTTCTTCCCCAGCAGCCTGATTATCACCTTCCAACAGTATGAAAGCTACCCCATAAAAGTAACAAAGAAGATTCCAGATTAGTGTCATCTTGATCCCATGTCCTGTGACCAAAGCTTGTGTTGTCTTTAGGACTAGGGTCTTACCATAGAGTCTTAGTGTACAAGCAAAAGCAGTGGCAGAATCCAGTATTCTTCTGTGGATCTCTGAGATCCATTTGATTGGGGACTGAACTCAGGTCATCAGTATTAGAGAAAAGTTTCATCCACTGAACCATTTTCATGGCTTCTAAAAATCATTTTTATTAATATATTTGATGTATTATTTGCACTAATGAGATAAGAGTATCTCATTTAAATTATTTAGATCATTTAAATTTAGAGATAGTGTATGCCAGAAGTCTTAATATATTTCACTAGTAAACTTCTAGTTATTCTATACACATTGTAATCTTAGATATATCTTGGAGCTAGATAATCTTGTATGATGTGAATGGTATTAACTGTAATTATACCAAAAGTTTGAGGAAAATCTAGAACTCAGAATTAACTACAACAAATATTCAGGCTATATCTTCATGGGACAATGGTTTGTTGGCTGGTAAGGGCAGACTTAATGGTTTTGTAGAAAACACACATGGCAGTGCTTTTGTAGCTTGCTAGCTACCTGTGTAGACATGTGTTGCATTGGTTTTAGGGTGTGCATCAATTCTTTATTTGGGCACACGAAGTCATATTTGCTTCCCTGTTTCTTGGTATCATCAAAACATGACTGTATGTCCTATCAGAGTTCATGGATCTTTAGTTAACCCATATTCTGTGATCTGAGTCCCTACTACTTTTTAATAGAACAATAATTAAACATAATGATACTCAGTACTTACATAAAGTGCTGTTAAGAATGTGCTATTTATGGACAATTGTTTAAAGGTGAGAAAAGGTCCATATTTTCTGTCAGAAACCCCATGTAACAAACCCTAGTTAAACTTTCATATATGCACTGTAGTAATTTGATAAATTTTAAGAATTTGGAATGCATGTTAACCATCTGCTATTAACCTCCAGTGAATACCTGTATAGTAACATATCTGTGCCATTCATTATGAATCATGAGGGTTTCTGAAAGTACTGCTATAAAGCAGATGAATAAGACTCCACCTCATGATTCAATCCCAAGAATAGCCATATTTTGTTTTTTCTTTTTTGTTCTTATTTATTTGATTTTGTATTTTAAGGGAGATTGTTTTGTATACTGGCTTCTTCTGGGGTCAAATCAATTATATTTTGGTTGCTAAGATAGGTATCCTTATTTTCCCCCTGTTTGTAGGAGGATACATGCAAAGATACTAGCTGATACCTAAGACCACAGATAAGAGAAATCCATAGTAAGTGTACCATCGAAGACTTTTACCTATTAAGTTGATGGCGAGAACATCTTTTCCTTTGAGGAGAGCAGATGAAACTTCACTTTGTTGTATTGAAATTGCCAGCATTTCTGTCCTTATTGAATAGAATAAGAGTTACTTAAACACAAGCATTACCAGAGGTCATCGTTCAATCTGATAATGCAAGTAGTTATTATATGACTAACAGTTATACAGTTGGACAAAGAGATGACCCATAATCTAGGAGCCATAGAGTAAAAGGGCATGTCATTCATCATGCTACTCAGAAAGACATGCCTTTTAAACCACATGATTTGTTGGTGTTTAGAATTTTCTACTTAGCATTGTTGGATTATTAAAACAAGGAATGTAATCGAATGAAGTGAAAGCAGAGAAATGTAAGGACACAGTAACATTAGGGTTGCGATTTTGACTCCCCAAGCTTTTTATAACAAGCATTAAACCTTGTATTATTCTATTATGATTTTTAAAAAGCCCTCACATGTCTGAGGATAGAGCTTACTGGTAGCACCCATTTTACAAAGGTTGAGGTCTTGTCGAGCTCTCAAGTATCATACACCTATGCATACACACATGTGCCTATTTATTCTCTTATTGTGCACACATTGCTACATAACATTCTGCCTTCCAGGCTCTGTGAATTCTACACTGAAAAGATCAAATCCTAAGCGCTATTGAGAATGCGATAATACATGGACAGCAAATATACCATGATAAGCATCATCATGATCATGATTATCAGTATCATCATGAACATCATCATCCACAACAACTGTTGTTATCCTCAGGAGATAATGAAATGATATAAAAGAGTTAAATACTGATATTTCCCTGTGTATTATATTTCTATTGTTAAATTATTTTTAACAATAGCTGTACCTTTGGTTCATCTGGAATATGTCTTTACAATTTCATTTTCTATGTTGTACCAAAACTATTTTCTTTGCCCTATGTGTGCTAGGATTTCTTCAGACTTGATTCCTTACAAATCATGTACAGAAAACCACAATGGTTATGAGTTCGTAAGTGAAATGAACACGTCATGTACAACAGATATCATTTCACAATCTCTCCCCAGTCTCTGCTTTCTGTCTCCTCTCTTTCTTTAGACAAAAGCACTTGGGTTCTTATTCGTGGCACTTTGACTTGTTATGTATTTCTCCATTGACACTGTCCATCATAGGAAGAAGGGTCTTTGAACCAAGATTTGAGCACAACAGAACTATAGATATAAAAGCAACTATTTAGAAGACAGGGTCTTAACCATTTCTAAGGAAGCATTTGCATTGGATAGTCTCTAGAGTAGGAACAATCCTTCCTCTGTGGACGTGCAAACTTGTAGGTTTCCGATAGTCTACTAACAGCCTTACACCTTACACATTAGCTGGACTTAGTCTTTTTAAAAAAGACATGAAGTTTGGAAATGGGCATAATAGAGGTATAGGAAGAATTTTGGGGGGTGATGAGGATAAATATGACTATATTTCATTGTATGCATTCTCAAATATGAACATTTGAAACTATTTCATTTATATTTATCTGTGTTGCATATTGTAAAATATATTTACTAAAGCATTCCAACTTTATAAATGAATACATAAGAAAATGCAAGTTGTAGTAACAAGCCAGGGAAAGACAAATGAAATTAAGAAAAGCAACATAGGAAATCAAAAAAATGAAATGAATACATTCTCAAAGCCCATAAACTTAAAGAGCACTTAATTTATCACTTAAAAATACATGCCCCTACTTTGAAAAGCATGTACATGGTACTTTGTTATTCTAAATCTACTATCATACACGTCTTTTTAGTGAACTACTTGCTTATAACTATATGCTGAACTTTAATTTTATATTCCCTGGATGTTCATTCATTGCTTTTTGGCCCCTTTAGCCAAATAATTTTGATTTACTAAAATATTTCTAGTTTCTCAGTTTTCTTATTTATGCTGCGGTCTCTAAGCTCTTTCCGCATTTTCTTCTAATGCATTTATTGTTGAATACTCTTTTATTTAACATTTAGGACATATGGATGTATTTTCCTTTTCAATTTTATTTGTAGCGCTAAAATTTCTTTCATATGAACGTCTGTTAGTACTATTATTTATTATTTGGATTATTTTATTATTTGAACCAGGTTATCCTAGTAGTTCTGGCTTGCTTCAAACTGCATATGTAGCTGAGGCTGGTCTGAACTTCTAATCAGTCCTGTCAACTCTGACATATATTACAGCTTTCCTGTTTTATTGGTTCCCATAAAGAAATTTCCTAGTTCTCTTATTTTTAATGAGTATTTTTTTAAAAGAGAAAATGTCTCAAACTATTGTGTATATTATGTTCATAGATGTGTTATATTCATTACCTTATCCAAGAAAATGTAACTAGCAAGATTTTCTGTTAAGTCCCTCAGATTAAACATAAAGAGTTCAGTACTTTGTTTTTGACTGTATCATTGTTATCAGTACTTAGTAAACTGTCTTGACCATATTTTCATATTCACCTTCACTTACTTAGAATCATAAGTATTTTATTGGCAACATTTAATTTTGTGTTAGTTTCATTAGGCTTTAATTTGAACGCACTGTTCTACTGTTTCCTAGTCCTCATCCATCCTTCCTTCACTAGCATCACTTAGTTTGTAACATGTTACTTTCTTAAACAGTTATCTTCTACTTTTAGTAAATTACCTTTTCTGAATTGAAATAGAAATACTATCTTCATCTTTCAATTCCTTTCAGTTATGCATTCTTCAGAAAGAAAAATCCAGTGAGTTATACTGTGCCCTGGAATAGTTCAAATACAGTTAGAAATTAAAATACTTCCCAGAATCATCTAAATGCCTATTTAGTACCATGTGTTTTATAGACCACAGCTATTTAATGATCTTAGTGATTTTCATTTTTTTTCATTTAATGTTTTTATTCGATATTTTATTTACATTTCAGATGTTATCCCATTTTCTCTACAGAAATTTGTTTAGTCACATGCCCACTTTCTTTTTGCCTTATGCGGACAACAGTCTTTGACAATTCATCTGTTTTCTAGAGCTTTTGTTTACTTTTGTTCACATAAAATTCCTTATCATGTACTATTTTATTCTTTAGAATTTTCATGAATCTGCACTGGTCCCTTTTACATGTCCTTTCTGTCTTCTGTATGAGAAAGTGACTATATATGAGATCAAAGGCATCTACCTCCTAATTAGCTCTCCAAACTGAACAAATCAGCAAGAGATACTGTTCTCTATAACATAAGCAATGCTTTCAGAATATTTAATATTTGGTTTTTATGGCAATAGAGCTGACAAATCCATAATGAAAATTTTTAAGTTGTTTTATTTTGGAGTTTTTAAAATATGTTTTATGTGTAACTAAAGCTTATTTTAAAGATTAACTCTGTTGAAGGATTTCACCTCCAAATTATTTGATTTTGTGTTTTGTTATTGAATTTCATTATATAATGCTGGACAGACTGATACTAAATGAAGAAATCCTTTGAGCTTACTTCAAAACTGCTCTTGGGTAATATTCTTTTTACAGTGTAGTCCCAAAATGAATCTTTCTGTCACAGAATGCTGTGAAGTTGACCTTTCAGTGGCTGTGGGAATCATTTCAGTTGCAGGATGCATTCTGATTGCCCAACTGTCTTCTCAATAAAATAGTTCTCATTTTTCTGGGTCATCTTGTGCTGCATCTGCAGACATCTTGTCAGTGGTTTTGGAGACTCTGACTCATCTGGGAACTCTGAGCACAAGAACACGTTATCTATGTTCTACAGCTAAACCTCTGCTTGACTAGACCTGTCTTTTACTTGGATATGATAAAGTCAATTGCCTGCCGATATTTCTTTTCAAGGTGCCAGCTGTGTTTAAGGAATTTTTAAAGATGGAATGTTTTCCTGCAGTTACGCACGTTTTGTACAGAATGTATATTTTTAGAAATGACATACAGTAAGAAACAGATAAGTGTAGGCTTGATGGACTTCGGGAGAAGCTGCAGTTCCTAAATGATCTCCTTGTGGAACTGAAATTTGGGACTTAGAGAAATATTAATTGCTTACCATTGTTTTGTGAAATAGCTGTTTGATGATGGAGTTAGAGAGAGCATGGATCTAAAGTTACATTTTCCGAGGAGCTGGTGTCTAAACATTTAAAGTTGGCGTGGTTATCATTTTATCTAAAGCTTTGGTTTTTCTTCACTCTCAGCATTATATTCTGAATGTGTTGAGAGGTTTTTACAGAGGATAAGAAAGGCCCTCAACAGCCCAAAAACTGTCCACTGTATGCATATGCTGCTTGGATTCGGAAGTGATAGCCAGGTGGGCTACAGAAAACAGCAGAGCCCTACACAGCATGAAAAGGTTCCATTATGTGAGTCAACTCTTTTCAACAGCACAAAGTTAGCTACAGCCATGTTGGTGGGATGGATGTTCCCAATAACCCTACATAAACCACAGTTTCTCTTTCTCTGGGGCAGGGGAAATTGATGAGTCTACCTTCTATATTTTGCCTTCTGTGAACTTAACTCAAACTATTCAGCCTGGCCCAGAGGCAAGGAACTCCAGGACCATATTATGACCGTCTATGCCCTATGAAGCTTAGGCTTCATGCTGGGCTTTTACTTGATATTGAATATCTGAACTATTGTTCTGGGATTTTCAAAGAAATACTTAGCAGCTGAACTAACCCTAGCCCTAATTTTGAATTTTGAACAATGACTAGAGACAATAAAACCAGACAAATAAAACTGTTTAGGAGATGATCACCAAATAAAATCCCAGAAAATTATATGGGGATCTCTATAAATGTATATATCATATGCTTGAATATTATACATCACATACATTAAATAACTTCTCAGAAACACAGTGATTCACCACGTGCTTTGCATTAGATCAGTCAAACAGACAAAGTCAATAATACTGTGTTGCTTTCTGTCACCTACAATAGAACACTAATTTACTAAACAGTGATGTTAGTAACCAAAATGTTAAGAATAATTTCATGATTCCTAATGGATGGCAGTACTAAATATTGTTTAGATGTCTGTGTGTAAAATAACTTCTGTATGGCAACTCAGGAATTGTGATTTAATTTTTTGAACATACCTGATATTAATTAAATGAAGTGACCTCAACATATCATGTTGTTTTTATTAAGAAGCTCTATGAAGTTCTGGTCTTTTCTTCAGTCTTCTATGAAAACTGATTTCTGTGAATATGAGAATATATGGTAGTTATTTATATACACCCTCTGTTTCTCTTTCAACTACACATGATATAAAAATTCACTAATTTGCATCTAGTGTTAACTCCTATTCTTGCAAAGAACATAGTCCTGTAAGTATGAACCACACATGATTTCTGACCAAAGTTATCCATAGCTGTGATCATGTAGAAACATGAGCTATTTGCATGTGTTCATGTACTGCTGAGTCTTGAACTGAGTGTACTTCACTTACTGAGCTTAAAGAACAACAGTGATGATTCACTAACATTTACATTTCCAAAATCTCCTAAGTCTAGGGGAAAAAAATCACCTAGAGAACTTCCTTAACGATCTTTGTAATGTGGTTACTAATCTCATTTTCCCCTGAATGAAGTTTTGTACTTTGTGACATCGCTAACACCTTTTTCCACTACAGACAAATTCACCTAATACACATTACAGAATATATCCACTCCTAAGCTGCAGGGATAACTGGGAGTTTAGGATCTCTTTGTAGAAAGTGAAAGCATAACATGGGTTGCTGACGATTCCTCCATTGCGCTGGACTCTTCTGTCTGGATATTTTCTGTGTCCCATTATTACATTCATCTAAGCAGTTCCAACTCTATACTTCCTTCTGCAATTGTTCAGGCTCTTGGATATTGTATTTAGGTTAACACTGGTGCATTGACTTTCCCGTTCAGTATCTCTATCCAGACACTGTGTATTCTACTACAAAAGAATAGGCAGAAACTATTTATGAGTAAAGCAGTCAGGAGCCATACGTTCGTGTGGTTTATACATGCCCTCTTACCATTTAGGACATTATTGTTGGCTACAGAATGAAATTCAGGTACAAGTGCAGGTGTATTTGTGGATTGGACATTAGAAAGTACTTCCAAATGACTAGAATATATCTTATGTTCCATGTATTGTTCTGGTTTGAAAATGAAACTTAAGGACAGTTTAAGCATTGCTTTTTTCTTCTATTCAATTCCATGGAACAAGTGATTTCTACTTTTCTGTGCAACAGCCATGTCATTTTACTATGTGGACATTTTAAACTTCCCCAGTCATTAAAGTTCCATGGCTGCAAGGTCCATTAAAACATAAAAAATAATTAAGTGTGTGTTACATTATCATCTCTATACAACACACACCCCTTATCCTGCTGTTATGTGAATGGCCTGCTTTCTTCAAGTGCTACTCTTCATTTGTGGTGTATATATCTCTTCAGTTTCATTGTTTAGTTTCAGTATTCCTGCAGACTGTCATTAATAACTACAGAGTTAAAAAATTTTGCATTTTTGCCTGACATGAAGAAGAGTGACTTATGTTTAAAGTTCATCTCCCAAGATGCTTTGTTGAGATATTCAAGAACATAAGTCTAAGATCCATCAAATACATTGACCTATAAAATAATCAAGTTCCTTCAGATTTCCCTGCTTCCATATTTTACAGCTATGATAATTAGACAAAATACAATTATTAAAGGAGAAACAAATGGAAATTGAAAGGCATTATTAATACAGCCAAGTTATCTATTATACATCCATATACAATACCCTGTTCTTTTCTTTTTCTTTATTTTATTTTTTTATTATTTTATGTATTCACCATTGCTCTCTTCAGACACACCAGAAGAGGGCATCAGACCCCATTGCAGATGGTTGTGAGCCACCATGTGGTTGCTGGGAATTGAACTCAGGACCTCTGAAAGAGCAATCAATCCTCTTAACTACTGAGCCATCATTCCAGTCCCCCTGTTCTTTTCTTAATAGTTATATGGCTGTTCCAAGAGGTATTCATTAGATACATTTTCCATGATCTAATGAGTTATAAGATTGCAGTCTGATGAACAATACGGTAACATATTTTTCATAAAATAATTGTAACTAATTTAGAATTGCTATACCTCTATACAATTGAAAGTTTTATAAGTAGATTTTTTAAAAAGTATTTCAATTAGGCTTACATAATACAACTTCAACATCAGGAGGCTGAAACTATATATGAATATAACCTTAACACATATTTATATTTTAAAATGTATTACTTAATTATGACAAGATGGTAATTGTTATTTTGCAAGAATAGGAAAGCATGCATGACCTATATTACTATTATTTTATTATTGTTAGTCAACATTTATATTAGCCTATTTGCATTTTTATCTATTTTGTTTAATATTTGTTTATGACACACAATTAATTTGAGATTTTCATTTAATTGAATTATATAATCTAAGAAACTACATAAAAATACACATTTTGAAGTAATTGCCTGACAATTTTGACCGTAATAAAAATAAAAGTTTTTGGTTATCCTGTTACTGTTCTCCTTTCCTTTGTAGTGACCAAACTCATCAAAGCTCTTCCCTAATCCTCGCTGGACCCATAGTGCAATGTTCCTGCTCAATTAAGGTTTATTTGTACTAGTTCTTGTTTGGTTTTGGAAGTTATAAGTTTGTATATTTCTTTGCAAATTAGGAAGAATAAGAAGATGTCAAATTGTAGATTTAAGAAAGTCATAGTAAAACTCCTTTTTTAAAACAAAAAAAAATCAAAATTTCCTCTCAAATAAAAGTGTTCATGTTGATTGTTTCCATAGACTCATTTCACACAGGAATCTTTATAATTGTAATTTTTTTCAAAATCTAGCATGGTTTTCTTATTTTTATACACAAGGGCAAGTTGACTTCAAACCCCTCATTCTATTACAAATGATCAGGGAGTTTTTGCAATACCAACTAATCCTTTCAATTAACTTTTTAAAATTCTTTGCAAGGCTTGGAGTGCTCGAGCTGGGAAAACTTCCACTTTATCAGATGAATATGCTCAGACTACCATCTAGCTGATGGGGCCTCAGGATGTAACTTCTTGTCTAGCATAGATTTCCTAACAGTCAGAGGTACTGCATACAATCGTCTTCTTCTGGAGAGAGGCTCCAAGGTTCCTTAGTGCTAAGGTTTTCAGGGAATCCACTGGTTCCTGTGAGAAATATAAAAGATCCTCCGTGCCTCTCTGCCTGTTGAATTAGTGAGAATCTTCATACTAAGCCCTTTAAGTGATTCTGATGGAGTAAACCCAGAATGGAGAACTCCCTAGTGATGGAGAAACAGTCCTTTCTGTGCTGCCATAGACAAGACTTTGTGGGAGTGGGGAGGTAAAATGGGGGAGAGGTGACTTACAACTGATGGGTTTCCTGTTTTGCCAGAGTGTCATTCAGGAAGACAGACATGTTCACATCTGAGAATGTACTAACTGCTAATAATTCTTTTAGATTCACTAAAAGCTGAAACCACAGAAGTGATTCCTTGGTTTCCTTTTCATAATTCAGGTTCTTAACATGTATATGCTTTCCCCCAGAGTAAGGAAATGCTGTGGTACTGGAGCTCACCACCCACACATTTGCATCAGCACCTGGTTTATTCTTGCAAATGCAAATTGGATGAAATCTAATTCTAACCTTGATAATTTTGAAAAAAATCAGAAAATTAAAAACAAGCAAACACTTCAAAGGAATCTTTTCTTCTTGGTGATGTTTTTGACCTGGATATGGCAATATTTGTTTGTTTTCTTTGGTTTTTTGGGGTGGAGAAGTATTTTATTTATTTACATTTCAAATGTCCCCCTTCCTGGTTTCCCCTCTGCACCCCCCAGTCCACCCTCTCCCCATGTCTCTAAGAGGGTGCTCCTCTGCCTACCCACCTACTCCCACCTCACCCCTCGATCATCCCCCTACACTGGGGCATCAAGCCTCCACAGGACCAAGGGCCTCCGCTCTCACTGATTCCAGATAAGGCAATCTTCTTGTAGCTGGAACCATGGACTCATCCATGTATACTCCCTTAGGTTAGTGGTATAGTCCCTTGGAGCTCTGGGTGGTCCAGTTACTTGATATTGTTCTTCCTAAGGGGTTGCAATCCCCTTCAACTCCTTCAGTCATTCCCTAACTCCTCCATTTGAGTCCCAGGGCTCAGTCTAATGGTTAGCTGTGAGTATCTGCATCTGTATTTGTCAGGTGCTGGCAGAGCCTCTCAGAGGACAGCTATACCAGGCTCCTGTCAGCAAGTACTTGGTAGCATCAGCAATAGTGTCAGGGTTTGTTGCCTGCAGACAGGATGGATCCCTAGGTGGAGCCATCTCTGGATGACCTTTCCTTCAGTCTCTGCTCCATTTATTGCCCCTGTGTTTTCTTTGGACAAGAACAATTCTGGGTTACAATTTTTGAGATGTGTGAATGGCTCCATCCCTCAACTGGGGCTATGCCTATGTACTGGAGTTAGTCTCTACAGGTTCTGTCTGTACTTTGTTAGGTACTTCGGCTAATGTCAAAGCTGTTGGTTCCTAGGAACCTCGCACTTCTGTAGCATCTGGGAGTTTCTAGTAGTTACCCCCACTTCCCCACGCCCTGCTGCTACATATTTCTATTCATTTTCCTGATCCTCTGCACTTCTCTCCTGTCTCTTGCCATACCTGATCCAGTGCTCGCCTCTTCCCTTCCTCTCCTCTCTCCCTCCCAGGTCCCCCTTGTATGATTATTTTGTTCCACCTTTAAGTAGGATACAAGCATCCACACTTTGGTCTTCCTTCTTGTTAAGCTTCAAGTCTTAACTTACACACTTTTTTAGTCTTTGGAATATAGGAGCGCTGGTGAACCATTGCATTCTGAGTTTTATCCAGTGACTGGCTCCCAGGCATCCAGCTAGAGCACTGAGGGGTAGTGTATAAGTGTTTGTCTAGTAGCTCATTCCACCTTCGGCTGCAGAAGACATACAAGTTACACTGGGGCTGATAAGGCATTGCTTTAGGGTTACAGTCACATTTTAACAGATTCCAGTTTATTGTAGTTACCCCTGACTGCTGTTTTTGCTTTCTATTTTTTTTAAGAGGAAAACTTTATTATCTTCTGCTCACCACTGTTTTAGAGAAAACAGATGTACAAAACTGAAGAATTGAGACTATTAATATCCCCGTGACAATAGACTGATATTTGCTTCATTGTTTAAGTTGGCTTTATATGTTTTGATTCTTTCCTTTGTCACTAAGTTTCATATTTAAATTATAAAATGATTATTCCAAAAATAAATCATGTATTATGTCACTCTGATCTTTAAAAGCTTGTTTCTGTGACTACTTTATGCATTATTCACAGGGACAGTAATTTGTATGGAGTATTTGAGATGAATAATTTACTAATGTTAATGCATGAAAACATTCAATGCATCTGGATATGTGTAGAAACTTGATCCATGCTGTGGAAGATATGCATAAATTCAGGAAGGTGTAGTTGTGTCTTTTCTGTGATGTTTACAACCTTTGTAAAGGCACACCTCTAATGGCAGTATTGATATGCTTCAAAACACTTGTGAAATTCCATATAATTAAAAGAGATTATATGACCTAAGAAATGCTTGTGAAAATTCATGAAACACTATGTCTTCTCATCCTTAAATAGAGAACGCTCATGTTACCTCCTGATGAACAATCTTGTCCTGGATTCAAATTAATTAGCTTGGTTCTTTATACAAACTATAAAAACTAGATTCACATCCATTAAGGATACCATCAGTCATAGTTCCTCCCACTCTATCACTTCCTTACATGTTCTGAGTATAGCCAGGGATGCTCATTCATATCCAAGATATTAGTCATGGCTCTATTTCACAACTGGGGTTAGGACCTGACTGAAAGAACATATAGTATCTGCCAAGATTGTTTGAGGGTACACCAAGCACTGTGTGCCAAAGTAACAAAACTGCCCGAGTCTACCGTGGCCTTTTGCATTTGTGCTGGTGTCATGGTTAGTAAGGTCCAAAATAGTATCTCTAATAAGTACCATCCAAAGTCACCTGGAACCTGTTCAGTATGAGTGGAGTTCTGCCTTAATTAGTTTTCTATGACTGAGATAAACAACATGACAAAAGCAACTTGGGAAAGAAAGAATTTATTTTATCATATACTTCCATGAAACAGTACCATCACAGAGGGAAGTCAAGGCAGAACCCTAGAAGGGCAGGAGATTGGAGAAAGAAGCTGATAACAGAGGCCGGGGGTGGGGGGTACAGCTTCCTGGCTTGTTCCCCATGACTTGCTCAGCCTGCTTTCTTATAGTACGTACCTAGGTCTACCTGTCAGAAGGAAGCACCATCCACAGTGATCTGGGCCTTTCCACATACATCACCATAGGCTTGGTTATAGCCCATTCCGGTGGAGGCACGTATTCATTTGAGGTACCCTCTTCCAAAATGACTCAAGCTTGAGATAAGTTTATATAAAACTGGCCATCACAGGATCTCTAAGACTAGTTTAGACTTTGATGGCAACTTATTCAAAAAAGCCCTTCAGCTATGCCAGGGGTAGATGATTATGGGCCACACCATAGCATCTACCACTATAGTGTTTTGTAGTCTCCTAGTTTCCTCAAGTTTGTCTAGAATACAGGAGTGTGCTACATATACAACATCAGTTCTAGCTTGTGCATGGGTAGACCCAGGATTTACTTCTGATTTACTAGGCCTACACAGTTTACATGAGACACTCATTGACTCAGGCTTGCCTTTTCATTAAGATTTCTATTGACAAAATCCCACATGATAACATCAGACATTTTTTTAAACATAAGCTTTTTTTCGTCTATGAAAATTTAGTTGTTAGGGAACGGGGGTAAATGAATAACTTTATTCATTAGCCAAAATGTAAACTTCCGGTTTTCTTAGACTAAGCTAGATTTTTATCTACAGTTCTGTCCTAAGTGGAAACATATTTAAGTCTGTTTGCTTTATATTGCTGTAGTTGCAAATTAAGCTCAGTGACAAATTTCTAGCAAATGTAAGGTCCTGGGTTTGGTCACCAGTACTGGGGTAAAAATGTATACTCCACAAAGACAGATGAAGAAATAGAAAGGGAAGTGAGGAATGGGAGAGGAAAGAGGAAAGGATGGGAGGAGGGAAGTGAGAGAGGAAGAAAAGAAGGAAGTAAGGAAGAAAGGGAGTGAGGATGAGAGGATCAATGTGAGGGAGGGAGGAAGGGATGGAGGAAGGAAGGAAGGAAGGAAGGAAGGAAGGAAGGAAGGAAGGAAGG